>NW_007252468.1:0-1001 GCF_000164805.1 Carlito syrichta | reverse complement strand
TCCAGACATTAGGGCAAAACTAAAAAAACTTGACCGAGGCCCCCTCACTCCCCAACATGATGTTCTCACAGCAGCCTTTAAAGTGTTCCATAACTGGGACGAGAAGGCAAAGAAACCACAAATATCAAATGCTGGCCCAGGCCCTCCATGGCAATAGGGTCACCTCCGGTATCACCCAGTGTGGTGGCAATGTCCAAAACCAATGACAACCACCAGGACCCTGCTTCAAGTGTGGGTAGCCAGGGCATTGGGCATGAGGGTGCCCCAACCCTGGAGTACCCCCAAAACCATGTCCTAGATGTGGACAGGCGGTACATTGGGCAGTGGACTGCCCTGGTTCCCAAGGAGGGACTGGGTCAACCCCCCATCCCGCTCTGGATCTGTTGGGCATGGCAGTGACTTTAGACTGACAGGACCCAGGGTCTCCCTGTCCGACACTAATCTCAAATCATTGGGAACCCAGGGTCACTATAACCATTGACGGGCACCCCATCCACTTTCTCCTGGATACCAGAGCCACCCTTTCTGTCATTCGAGAGTTTTGGGACCTGACTTCCCCGTCTAAGTCCCCTATAGTCGGGGTAGGGGGCCAGTCCATCCATACACACATAACTCCTACAGTTACATGCATCTTTGCAAACGTCCCCTTCATTCATTCCTTTTTGGTAATGCCTCAGTGTCCTGTGACTCTTATGGGCAGAGACATTTTAGCCAAGTTTCAGGCATCCATCACCTTTAACCCAAGTGCAGCCCTCTGCAACCCTTCCCCTACAACCCCATTCTTGGCCCTTCTAACCGCTGATAATTCTGACTCACTTCCCCCTTTGCACTCCTCGATACTGAATTCTCAAGTATGGGACATAGACTCCCCCTCCCTAGCTCACTGCCCCCCAGTCCACATTCAACTTAAAAATCCTTTCGCACATCCTAATCAGCCACAGTACTCTCTTCCTACCTCCAGTCTTCTAGGACTCCAACCTGTCGTTAACTCTTTGCTACAA
>NW_007252467.1:0-3271 GCF_000164805.1 Carlito syrichta | reverse complement strand
AGGCCAGCCCAGGCTACACAGGGAGACCCCACCTCCACACGCATCTATACAGGGGATCTGGGGTAATGGTGCCCATCGTCCAGACCACTCTGGAGGCTGAAGGGGGAGAATCACCAGAGCCCATGAATTTGAGCCTGGCAATGAATGACGGTCATGACCATGGGCACGAGGTTGAGCCACAGAGTCAGACCCTGTCTCCAAAATCATCCGAATCATATGCAGAATCAAAACTGCATGTAGTGTGTTCACATATCGACTGGCTTTAGATCAGGACAAATGGGATTGTGGAGGACAGAATGTCCCTGAGTGAAGGATTTGTCCCTGGTCTTTCCTGGTGGAAGGTCCTTGTTGCTGAGTTGGAGGGTTGGCCTGCCTGGGGAGCATTACTAACCTCGGAGAGGAGAGCTGGCAGGAACCCAGCCTGGGAGCCTGGCAACTCCCGCACCAAAGCAGGTGCAGCCACTGGGGGTTGGGTTAGGCCTGGAAGGTGTCGAGCTTGGGGGAACCTCACATGTGGTGGGGAGGCAGAGAAGGACTGAGAGCAGGTGTGCAGTAGAATGGATTTCTTTCTGTCTTTCTTTCTTTCTCGCGTTCTTTCTTTCTTTCTTTCTTTCTTTTCTTTCCTCACTAGGCTGCTCAGGCTGCTCTTAAACTGCACAACTAGGGCCATCCTCTCAGCCTGGGCCTCTCAAACTGCTGCAATCATAGGCTTCACATTTGGTCTACATCCTGGTGCTCCTGCCTGGTCTTGAACTCTGTGCCATAGGAGATCCTCCCGGCGAGACCTGCCCTCACCCAAAGTTTTCTGGGTTTAGCTTGGGATCGAGGTGAGGGCTTGCTATGGTGTCCAGCCTGAACTCGAGTTCCCAGACTACGGCCATTTTCCCGTTTTGGCCTACCCGAGTGCCAAGGAGACAGGCGTGAATGACTAGGCCGTCCCCACCCCACCAAACTTTTGAGAGTCATGCCCTTGTTTTCCCCCGAGGTGGTACCTGAGAGGAGGGAGCAGCTTCACCCTGAAGAATGACATGGTAGGAGGCGAGGGCGCCCAGTTGAGACACACCCCTTAGCCAGGCACTCCTCCTAAGGGCTCAGCTGCCAACGCCAGACACCCTCTCTGTTGGTCCCAGGTCATTGGAAGAGAGCGGTCCTCAGAGTAGGGCCCTGAAAGGGGTGTTGAGGCGGGGCTTGGGGGCTCACACCTGTAATCATGGTGCTCTGGGAGGCCAAGGCAAGAGGATGGCCTGAGTCCCTTGGTTAGAGACTAGCCTGGGCACCTTCGTGAGACCTTGTCTCTACAAGAAGCCAAAAAATGAGCCCAGTGTGGTGGCACACTCTTGTCCATCTGGACACTTGGAAGGCTGCAGTGGAAGGATCCCCAGAATCCAGCCTGTAGAGGTCGTGGTGTCCGAGAACTGGCCCCTGCACTCTGGCCTGAGTAAACAGCAGGACTCCAACTCAGGATAATACCGACCACCACCACCACCACAACCACATGACGGTCTCAGTGACTCAGCCTGGCATCCTGGCCCTTTGGAGGTCCAGGCAAGTGGATGGCCAGAACCTGTTGGTTCGAAACCAGCCTGGAACAAAGGTTGAGACTTCGTCTCGGTCATCAAGAATAAATCCAAACAATAGCCAGGCATGGTGGCACAGGTCTGTGGTTCCAGCCACTTGGAGAGCGGAGGCAGGAGGATCACCTGACCCCGGCAGGTGGAGTCCGCTGTGGCCCTGAGCGTGACCTTGCTCTCTGGCCTGGGAGGCAGAGCAGGATTCTGACCCCAAATAATAAAAATCACCACCACCACCACCGCCATTCAGCATGGGAAGACACACACAGGGATGGGAGAGGAAAAGGCACTTTCCAGCCTGTCGTTTTCAGGAGGTTTCAAAGGTGGCCACCAGAAGTCTGGCCTGTGACATTGGCCACGGGCACCAGAAGGCCTGCCTCCACCCTCCATACTCGTGCTCCAAGGCAAAGATACATGTGAACTCATGGAACAGACGGCCATGAGTTAGGGCAGCCTCAGGGCACAGAGTGATCAAGATGATCCGACAACATCATGGGCGGCCCAGGTTTCTGTCACCCGGTCTGCCACCTTCGGGCAAGGGGATGACCTCTTCATCTTCTGATCACTCATTCATCACTCACCCATGAAGAACTTCAACTGTGGAACCCTGGTCCCTCATCGTGACACACGTGGGAGGCACCTTTTTTCGCCAGGTCTCCATTGGCCAGGCTGGGGCACAGTGACAGGATCATGGCTTTGGGGCCTCAACCTTTGGGGCTCAGTCGATCCTCCCGCATTGGCATCTGAGCAGCCAGGACTCCCGGGTCCATCACACCTGACTCTATTTGGGGGACCTCTTGCCCAGACGAGGTCTGGCCACCTCACCCGGGCTGGTCTCTGACCATTGGTTCAGGCAACCTCTTCCTTGGCCTACAAGGGCGAGAGGCTGACAGCCATGAGCCATGGTGCCTGACCTGGACTCGCACGTGTTGTTGGTGGGGGCAATGCAAAGGTATGCCCTAGGACAGAGGCCACCACATCCCATGTACCTGGGACTACAGGCACCACCACACGCGACTCAAGTGTTTTGTTCTGGTGAGTGATGAGGTCTCGCTACATGACCCAGGCTGGTCTCAAACTCCCTGTCTCCAGTGGTCCCCCACCTTGGCCTCCCAAAGCCACAGCCCGATTGTCTGCCAATCCACCATCTTTTGGGAACTCTATGACCAGGGATGCGGCCTCCTTCCAGAATGATCTCTGTCTGTTCACAATGATCCCAACTCGATATCAAAATGAATGCTCTGTTTTTTCTTTTCTTAAGTTTTTTTGTCAGTCTCACTCCGTCACCCAGGCTGGATGGCAGTGGCTCACTCCTGGCCACTGCAGCCTTGGCTCACAGGGCTCTGGCGATCCTTCCCCTGCTGGCCTTCTGAGAAGCCAGAATGACAGGAAAGCGCCACCACACCCGGCTCATTTGGGATATAGGGTAGAAACGATGTCTCACTGAGTTGCCTGGGGCGTCTCGGACCTGCAGGTTCAGGCTGGCCACTGGCCTCGTCCTCCCAAAGTGCTGGGATGACGAGCCTCAGCCTCCGAGCCTGGCCTCAATCCTTCGTCAAAAATAAACTAGAAGGCCAGATGCTGCTGACCATGCCTGGAATCTCACCACTCTGGGAGGCCAAAACAGGAGGATGGCTGTAGCCCATGAACTCAAGACAGCCCAGGCCTAGCTGGGAGACCCCACCTCCACACCTATCCAA
>NW_007252466.1:1682-5425 GCF_000164805.1 Carlito syrichta | reverse complement strand
TCTCACTCTCTCCCCTGCCCCTTCTCCCAGCTGGGTCTGAGCCCCTCTCCCCTCCTGGCTCCTTTGCCCTCTGGCCTCTCCAGGCATCTCCTCGGTCTCCCCGGGCCTCCTCTACCTTCCTCTCCCTCCCTTCTCTCCCTGGGCTCCCAGCCTCTTCTGGTCCCCAGGAGCACTTTGACCTCTGCCTCCCCTCAAACGCTGTGGATCCAGCCTTCCTCCATCCCACTATCCCACCAAAGGGGCTGCTGACCCAGAGGGCCCACCCAGCCAGGTAAGAAAGCACCCCCTGTCCCTACCCTCACCGGAGAGCCCCCAGAGCCCTCGGGGACCCTGAGCAGGTCAGGCCCAGCCCCACCCTGGCCAGCATGCCCTCTCCCCGGGTCTTGGATGCCTGACTCTCTGCCCCTCCCCTGCAGCTCAGCAGCCCTTTGCCCTCCTCTTCCTGCCAAGTCAGGGGGCCCTGACTGTTCCCCTGTCCCCTGTCCAGGCCTCGGGAGGCTCCCTGAGGCCTCTGGGAAGGCAAAGATCCGCCAGCCCTCCCCCACCCCAGCTGAGATCAGAACCTTGGACAGAAAAGAGATGCCCCCCAGTGCCTCTGGGGCTCTCTTTCGGGCTCCTCAGACACCTGCAACTGGCCAGCCCCCCACCCCAGCAGCTGAGAGCCCCACACAGAGTGGATGACCTTAGTCAAGCTCCTTCCCCACTCTCGGGCCTCAGTTTCCCCATCTGTGGAGCAGAATTGGCAGCAGCTTCTTCCCAGGGTTCATCTCCACATTAAGGGAAACTATACACGTGAAACCTCAGCACAGCACCCAAGGAACAGTAAACCTCCCTGTGCAGGCAGGTGTTAGGAGGGAAGTTCCAGGACCCTTCAGGGAGGGGTGGTTTCTGCAGCCCCCAGACCATCTTTCCCTCACTCCCACACCCTTATCCCCCACCCCTACCGAGTGTGAGGTGGGTTGGCCCAGGCCTCTCCAGGCCACCATCCCTACAAGTTAATGATCACAGGCCTTATCAGAGCCTTTTGCCGTTTATAAATTTATAAAACAAAAGAGAAATAATAAAGCATGTGGGTAATTAGTAACCAAGTCAACTCTGCTGAGGAGAGGGGAGGCATCGAGCTAAGGACCCACCCAGTTCTCCGGGAGATGAGGAGTAGGCCAGCGAATGGGGGTATGGGCCACAGGAAGCCTCTAATGGTGCCTGCTGGCAAAATGGGTGCCTGTGGCCACGCAGGAAGGGGAGCAGCTCCCACCCCAAGAGGCACTGCCCCAGGTAAGAAAGACCTGGGCTTCCCCTGCTGAGTGCTTGAGTCCCTGGGTGCCCAAGGAAACCCCCAGCCCCCAGCCCCAGTCCCTGCTCCCCAGCAGGGCTTCCTGGCCCCTCGCCAACGAGTGAGGCCCTAGCCTCGAAGTCGGGGTCTGAGGTGAACAAACAATCATGGTGGGCAAATATCTCCACCACGCTTGGTCCTCCGGCATTTGAGCTGCGGACTCTGCTGTCATCTCCCCCATCAGGGAGCTCCCCAGGGGCACGTCCCCACTTCCCAAGGCCTGGGCTGAAGGCTCACAGAGCTCTGGGACTTGCAGAGGGGATGGTCAGGGGCTGGAGGCTCCTGGGCTCTCACAAATCCCACCGCCCTTGCCAACGCCTGAGCTGAAGGCCACAGCTCGTGGGGACCATCCCAGAAGAAGGGCTGGTCAGGAGCTGAGGGTGGGGCCCTCTGGGCTTTTTCCTGGGAGCTGGGGTCGGGGAGGGGGTCCTTACTGCAGAAGGGTCTCCACCACGGCTTTCTGGTGGGCGGCCTCCTCGGGGCTGAGGTTCTCCAGCTCCTTAAGGATGGGCGGCGTGAAGTCTTCGCCATCGTCGTCCGTCTCGTCCTCGGAGCCCCGAGCCTCCCCCAGACCATTGGGCAGCTCCACCAGCTCTCCTCGACCCCCCGCGCAGGACTCCCCCTTGTCCAAGGGGCCATCTCCAGCCAGCAGGTAAGGCCCGGGCTCGCCCAGTGCCTGGATCAGCGCCTCTTTGCTCAGACCCGACTCCAGCAGGGCGGCCAGAAGCTCCGTCTGCAGCTGGCTCAGCTTAGAAACCATGGCTCGGCCACCCCGGGGCCACGAGGCCTGGGTCCACCACGCTGGCCGCCTCCCCCACGCGTGGGCTGTATGTGTTGGGGTGGGCAGGCACTAGCCAGGCTCCTGGCACCCACCGCCCCCCCAAGCCTCACTAGCCAGGCCCTGTGGGCACCCCCAACCCCCAACCCTGGCCCCAGCGGCCACTGAATCAGGGCCCCTGCCTGCTCTGTTTACATTGGAGCCGCGGAAATTCTCCAAGGTTCATATTTATCCGTGCGCTTAGCGGAGGGACTGAACTTTGGACTTCAGCCCTGCAAAGTGCAGGCCTCATGGCAGCAGAGAGGCACGGGGAGCCATGGCCTTCAATGGGAGCCAGCAGAGAGGAGGAGGTGGGGGAGGCGGAGGTGGGGGCCCCCGGGCATCTAAGATGGAAGGTGCTGAGAGCCAGGCAGGTCCTGGGATGAGCCGCCCTGGGTCCCACCCTCAAGGACCTCGGGGTGGGCTGCGGCGAGGTCAGGCCAAGGCTGTAGGGCTTGTTTCAGAAGCGGCAGGGCGCTCTAGGCAGCAGGGCCAGCTCCCCTCAAGAGCAGGGCTAGGTGACATGCATTTTGGGACCCTCCCACCCCACCCCAGGCTGGACACCAGGCCTCCCCGGAGAAAAAAATTCTGTTAAGTCTACTCTATGCCAAGGACTGTTCTGGATTTGTAGTGTGAGTCTTTTCTTCATTGTATCCTGCTAACAATTTTAAGTAGGTGCAGAGGAGGAAATGGAGACTCTGAGAGGTTAAGCAATTTGTCCGAAGCCACACAGCCAGCAGGCCTCAAGACTTGTGGGGTAGGACTAGGTGGAGGTGAGAGAGGTAATTGCCTCAGGCACAGATTTTAAAGGGGTACCCCAAAACTCAATCAAGATAAATGACATTTTTATGTGCTATATTTAGAACATTAAAATTAATGTAAAACCCAAACGATGCAAACACATATGTCCACACAAAAACTTGGACATGGAGGTTCATAGCAGCGTTATTCACAAGAGTCAAAAAGTGGGAAAAGACATAAATCTCAGCGCAGAGGGAGATTTTGAGCCTCGAAAGCGCTGAATAGACCCCTTTCTCTTGGCTTGACTCTCAATAAAATGGTCCCAGGATGCGTTAAAAAAAAAAAAAAAAGACATAAATCTCCATCAACTGAATGGATAAATAAAATGTGTCATATCCATGCCATAGAACATTATTCAGTCATCAAAAGGAATGGAGTTCTGACACATGCCACAGCAGGTATGAACCTTGAAAACATGCTAAGTGAAAGAAACTGATCACAAAAGACCACATATTGTGTGATCCCACCTGTATGAACTGTCCAGAACAGGCAAATCCATACAGACAGGAAGTGGATGAGTCAGGGACTGGACAGGATATGGAAATGGAGAGTGGCTGCCTCATGGATACTGGGTTTTCTTTGGGACGATAAAAATGTTCTAAAATGGAGGGGCACCATGGCTCATGTCTCTAAAATGGAAGGGCACCATGATGGAAGGATTGCTTGAGCCCAGGAGTTTGAGAGCAGTCTAAACAACATAGCGAGATCTCATCTCTACAAAAAAACAAAAACACACACCTATAGTCCCAGCTACTCAGGAGGCTGAGGCAGAAGGCTCATCTGAGCCCAGGG
>NW_007252466.1:0-1630 GCF_000164805.1 Carlito syrichta | reverse complement strand
CCATGAGCATGTCACTGCATTCCAGCCTGGGCAACACAGTGAGACTCTGACTCAAAAAATAAAAAATAAAATATCTAAAACTGATAGTGGTAATGTTGCTCAGCTTTGTGAATGTACTAAAAACTGCTGAATTAGAAGAGTGAATTTGAAAGCATGTGAATCAATAAAAGTATTTTTAATTAATGTAAAAAAATGTGTAGTAAACAAAATATCAAACTTTTAAAATAAATATAAGCCACACCCTAGTCACATGTGGCTGCTGAGCACTTGAAAGATGATTAATGGGCCTGGCACAGTGACTCAGCCTGTAATCTCGCCCCTTTGGGATGCTGAGGTGAGTGGATGGCCTGAGCACGTGGGTTTGAGACCCGCCTGGGCAACTTGGCGAGACCTCATCTCTACAATAAATCAAAAAATCAGCCGGGCGTGGTAGCGCACGCCTGTAATTCTGGCTACTCGGAAGGCTGAGGCGGAAGGATCGCCGGAGCCCGGCAGGTCGAGGCTGCGGTGGCCGGGAGCGGCCACTGCACTCCAGGCTGGGTGACAGAGTGACACTCCAACTCAAAAAAAAAAAAAATTTTTTAAAAACATTTAAAAAAAAATTTCCGGCCAGGCACAGTGGCCCATGCCTATAATCCCAGCACTTTGGGAGGCCAAGGCGAGAGGATTGCCTGAGCCTACGGTTTCGAAACCAGCCCTGGCAACTTGGTGAGACCTCATCTCTACAATAAATTAAAAAATTAGCCAGGTATGCTGGTGTGTGCCTGTAGTTCCAGTTACTTGGAAGGTTGAGGTGGAAGGATCACCTGAGCCCAGCAGGTTGAGGCTGTGGTGGCCGGGAGCATGCCACTTCCCTCCAGCCTGTGTGACAGAGTGAGACTCCAACTCAAAGAATAAAAAAAATAAATAAATTTCCCAGCCAAGTGCAGTGGCTCATGCCTGCAATCCCAGCACTTTGGGAGGCAGAGGCAAGAAGATTGCCTGAGCCCAGGGATTTGACACCAGCCTGGGCAGCATGGCAAGACCACATCTCTATGATAAATTAAAAAATTAGCCGGGCATGGTGGTGCGTGCTTGTAGTTCCAGCTACTTGGAAGGCTGAGGCAGAAGGATGGCCTGAGCCCAGCAGGTGGAGGCTGTGGTGGCTGTGAGCATGCCACTGCACTCCAGCCTGGGCAACAGAGTGAGACTCCTACTCCAATAAATAAATAAAGAAATACAAATTAAAAAAATAAAAATTAATTTCCCAGGAAAATTTTTTCCAGCTACTCAGGAGGCTGAGGCGGAAGGACTGCCTGAGCCCAGGAGGTCAAGGCAGCAGTGATCTGAGGTCGAGGCTGCAGTGGCCGGGAGCGGCCATTGCACTCCAGCCTGGGTGACAGAGTGAGACCCTGTCTCAAAAAATTAAAAAACAAAAACAATTCTGAATTAGATTTAATTAAAATTAAATTATATTATTGATATATTAGTATCTAGTATTTGTTATCTTATTATATACTAGTGTATTAGTCATATTTGAAAAGATCTTGTTTAAATTAAGTTATGATTTGACTTAATAAAAACAATGTTCTTTTGTTTTTGTTTTTTTTTTTTGAGTTGGAGTCTCACTCTGTCACCCAGACTGGAGTGC
>NW_007252465.1:2417-3659 GCF_000164805.1 Carlito syrichta | reverse complement strand
GTATTTTTGGACATTCATTGATTTACATACTTGGCACTTTTTTAGACACATGAAGACACTTAGAATAAGACAGCAAATGCTTTAAATATTATGTGTCAACATTGAGTAAATTCACTCGGTTCTTTGGTAAAACTGTGAAAGAATATTTAGAGTGTAGATTAATAACTTATGAAAACTAAAAAATCAAATAACACATGAGAACTTTAAAATTGTAATTTTGTGCTAATATTTTATTTCTCATTGTATTTAGAATAACTTTAACCATGAATAGAATGCATGACTGGCTTAAATATCATTAGTTGAAGAAAAGTTTGAAGCAAGAGTTCAGAAGAAATAGCACAGCAATAGGAATGTTTTTCTCTGAATTTCCATCATTAGCAGTTTTTTTTTTTAAGAATTTTGTTACTCAGTCATCAAAACATGAACAAGTGTGAATATGTCATATATGTGTAATTGGTAAAGATTTGGCATCAGTATTTTATAGGCAATATATTCCTTTTACATTGATACTTCTAAGCCATATGTTGTGCTAATGTACTTGATTTGTTTTGATTTCTTTTTAAGTATATGATTTTGAGAGCTCAAGATTTAGAGAGTTATAAGGCTCATCTTGAGTAATTTCCCAAGAACCTAAAAATGATCAGTTATTGTGAACACAACATAGTTCATTTAGCTTTTCCTCTGATCTCCACTTATTGGTAACTTATGTAAAATTATAGTTGAAAAGTAAATTTGGATCATTTTAATTTTGAAAACACACCAAGAATTAATGATTTTATGCTTTCCATAATCTAACTAGTAGGCAGGGTTCCCAGATGTAGCATAACTCTGTTTTATCCTAATTTATTTTCTACTAAAAGTTTTATATACTCCAACAGACAAATGACCATTTGAACTTTCAATGTATTCCCAGCTGCATTTTTGTCTTAATATTTGTCTCTGTGGTAGATAGTAACTAGAATTTACATTTTATATATTCTTCTGAATCTTGCAGCAGTTGAATCACACAGACTATGTAATCTTCAAACTACTTTGGATAGAAAGATGATTTAATCTTGATTTTTTAAACAACTTGAACAAATTAATGTATATACTCATTTTGGTTTCCAATTATTATGCCTTTTTCATATTTAGAATTATATATATGTTAAGTCCAAATTAAACAAAACATTTGAGGATCTACAAAATCCAGCATCTACTCTAATTCAGTTTCAATTAAAATAGTATTCTTTCTATGCATGG
>NW_007252465.1:0-917 GCF_000164805.1 Carlito syrichta | reverse complement strand
CATAGATTTACGCAACTATGAGTGTATATTATATATTTTATCCTAACAAGTCTACTCTAAAAATCAAATAGTAGCTGTCACACTCTGAACAAGGAAATACATGGCTGCAAGATGGCGGCCATGGGCTGATACAGACAGAGTTTTGGTAATTAATGAAACAAAAGAAAACGTCTGCTTGGCTAGGGGCAGGGCGACAAAACTATTTAGTTTCTAATTTTAGCCCTAGGGGAAACAGCTTTCGGGAACAAGAGCTGACTACCCAGTCTACCAGGAAATAGAAGTTAAAAAATATCTAGAAAGAAGTAAAACTTAGAAAGACAGAGAGAAATAATTCTGCTATGCACTTCATCAGGTGTATTGAGATTTACTTATAAGTTTTACTGCCATGTATGCACACTGGTCACTAATCACACGCCAATATTATAGGTATAACTGGTATCCTATGTCAGAGGCGATCTTCCAGATGGGCCTTTACAGGCCTCAGTCATGTAGCTATAGATGTTGGCTCCCAACACAAACTGAAAACCTGGAGATGGTAAAGAAAGACAAGCAAGTCTACAGTTAGTTCTCATTCAGAGGGTAGATGCTTGATAATCTGAAGAATGTGCCAAAGGAAACCTTTTTTAATTTTAATTTTACAGATGTAGAATACAATTCAGGATTACAAATGGTATACAAATGGTCATTGTACAGGTAAATTTGGCCCACACTTTGGTCCCCACTTCACCTGGTTTAGGAGCAGGCACCCTTATTGGTAAATTATGCCCTCCCCCCAGGCAGTTTCCTACTACTGCCAATCCCTTATAGTGTTATCCTAATTGTTCAGAGTCCACTTATGACTGAGTGCATGTAGTACTTGGTTCTTTGTTTCTGTAATAGAGCACCCTGTATTACAGACTGTCAGAGTACCGGCTCCG
>NW_007252464.1:5974-10087 GCF_000164805.1 Carlito syrichta | reverse complement strand
GCTAGCCAACAAGTTAATTCACTTAGCTAACTATTTCTCTCGTTTACCAACTAGTTAAAACAGTTAATTAACTCTTTAACCAACTCATTATGTCAGCCAGCTATCTCATTAGCCAACTAGTTAAGTTAGCTAGCTAAGTCAGCTAGCTAAACAGCTAGCTAGCTAAGTAAACTAACTCACTAGTTACCTCACTATTTAAGTCACCTATTAAGTCTGCAACCTAACTAATTAGATAATTATTAAAGCAGCTAGTTAAATAGTTAGCTAACTTTTAAATTCAGGTAGTTAAGTCAGCTAGCGAACTTGTTAAATCAGCCAGTTAATTCAGCTAGCTAAATAGTTAAGTCAGATAGCTAAGTCAGCTAGTTAAGTCAGCTTTCTAATTTAGTCAGATGGTTAAGACAGTTAGCTAGTTATTTAGCTAATGGGTTAAGTCGGCAGGTTGAGTGAGGTAGTAAGCTAGTTAACTAACGGGTTAACCCAGCTGGTTGAGTCAGCTTGCTATCTAGTTAGCAAATGGGTGTGTCAGCTGGTTGTGTAGGCAAGCTAGCTAGTTAAATAATGTGTTAAGTCATCTGCTTGAATAAGCTAGCTAGCTCTTTAGTTAACGAGTTAAGTCAGATGATTAAGTCAGCTAGCTAGCACGTTAGATAAGGAGTAAGTTTATTAGTTAGCTAGCTGGTTAAGTCAGCAAGATAGCTAGGCCGCTAACTATTTAAGTCAGATTGTTAGCTAGGTAGCTAACTGGTTAGATAACTATTTAAGTTAGCTGGCTAGCTTGGTAGTTAGCTAGTTAACTCAGCTAGTCAAATCAGCTGACTTACCAGACGTCTAGCTAGGTAGCAAGCTAGTAAATTCAGTTGGCTAACCAGTTGGCAAGCTGGTTAATGTAGCTAATTAAGAGAGCTGGCTTGACAACTGGCAAAGTATGTAGTTAGCTAGTTAAGTCAGCTAGATAGCTACCTGACTCGTTAGTGATGTCAGCGTGTTAAGTCAGCTGGCTAGTCAACTGTCTAGTTGGTTAACTCAGGAAATTTAGTCAGCTGTCTAGCCAGCTGGCTAGGCAGGTAGCTAGCTAAATATATCATCCTGCTAGCCAGGAGGCTAGGTATTCAAGTAAGATAGTTAAGTCACCTGGCTAGTCTGCAGGCAATATAGGTATCAGGCTAGTTAAGTGAGCTGGCTTGCCAGCTTGCTATCTTAACTCAGCTAGGTAAGTCAGTTGGCTAGCAAGCTGGCTAGATAGGTATCCAGCTAGTTGAGTCACCTGGCTAGCCAGCTAACTAGCTGGTTAAGTCAGCTTTTTGAGTCAGCTGGCAAAATGCTGCCTAGCTATTTAAGTCAGCTCATTAAGTCTGTTGGCTATTCAGCTGCTTAGCTACTTAAAAAGCTAGTTAAGTCAGATGGCTAGCCATCTGGCTAGTTAGTTATTTCTGCTAGTTAAGTCAGCTGATAACCTAGAAATCTATCTATATACTTCAGCTAGTTATGTCAGTTATGTAGCTCGTTAAGTCAGCTATTTAGCTCAGCTGACTAGCTAGATAGCTAGCCAGTTAAGCCAGCTAGTTATGCCAGCTGGTGATCTAGGTAGCCAGCTGGTTAAGTCAGCTAGTTAAGTTAGCTTGCTAGCAAGTTAAGTCAGAAAATTAAGTAAGCTGGCTATCCAGCTGCCTAGCAGTGTAGCTAGCTAGTTATGTCAACTGGTTAACAAGTTAGCTAGTTAGTTAAGTAACCTAGTTAAGTCAGCTCAATAGACAGCTGGTTCATTAGGTAGCTAGCTTAAGTCAGCTGGCTATCCAGCTGGCTACCTATGTACCTAGACAGTTAAATCATCCTGCTAGCCATCTGCATAGCTAGTTGTCACATAGTTAAGTCAGCTGGCTAGACAGCTGGCTAGCTAGGTAGCTAGATAGTTATGTCAGCAGTCTGGACCACTGACTAGCTAGCGAAATCTCCTACTTAAGTCAGTTGTCTATACAACTGGCTAGCCAGGTAGCTTGCTAATTAACTCAGCTGGCTGGCAGCTGGTTAGCTAGTTGTCACCTAGTTTAGTCAGCTGGCTAGCCAGCTGGCTAACTATATTTCAAGCAAGTTAATTCAGCTGACTAGCTAGCAGGCCAGCTATTTATGTTAACTAGTTAAGTCAGCTGGCTAGCCAGTTCGCTAGCGAAGTAGCGATCTAATTATTTCAGTTTTCTATCCAGCTTGCTAGGTAATTAAGTCAGCTAGTTAAGTGAGCAGGCAGCCAACTGGCTAGCTTTGTAGAGAGCTAGTTAAGTCAGCTGGCTAGCCAGCTGGCTAATTAGTTCAGTCAGCTAGTTGAGTCAGCTGGTTAGCTAGTTGTCAAGCAGGTTAAGTCAACTAGTTAATTCAGGTGGTTTCCCAGCTGGCTAGCTATGTAGCAAGCTAGTTAAAGTCTGCTGGATATCCAGCTGGCTAGAAAGCTAAGTCAGCTAGTTAATTCAGCTGGCTTCCAAGGTAGCTAGTTAGGTAGCTAGCTAGTTATGTCAGTTGGCTAGTCAGCTGGCTAGCTGGTTAAGTCAGCTAGTTAATTCAGCTGGACAACCAGCACTCTAGCTACGTAAGTCAGCTAGTTAAGTCAGCTGGTCAGCCAGCTGGCTAGCAGGATAAGTAAGCTAGTTAAGTCAGCTGTCTAGCTAGCTGGTTAGCTAGGTAGTTATCTAGTTAAGGCAGCTAGTTAAGTCATCTGGCTAGCTAGGTAGCTAGCTAGTTAAGTCACTTAGTTATGTCAGCTGTCTAGCCAGCTGCAAGCAGGGTAGGTAGCTAGTTAAATCAGCTGGTTAGCCAGCTGGCTAGCTAGTTCAGTCTCGCAGTTAAATCAGCTCACTGACCAGCATGTTAGATAGGTAGTTAGGTAGCTAACTCAGCTAACAAGCCAGTAGGCTATGTGGGTAGGTATCTAGTTAAGTGAGCTGGCTAGCCATGTGGCTATCTTGTTATGTCACCTAGTTAAGTCACCTGGCTATCCAGCTGTCTAGCTAAGCAGCTAGCTAGTTAAGTCTGTTGGCTAGCCAGCTGGCTACTTCGTTAAGTCAGCTAGTTAAGTCAGCTGGGTAGGCTGCTGGCTAGCTAGGTAGCTAGGCTATGAAGTCAGCTGGCTAGCCAGATGACAAGCTAGTTATGTCAGCTAGTTTAATCAGCTGGTTAACCAACTGGCTATCAAGTTAAGTCAGCTCATTAATCAGTTGTCTAGCCAGCTGGTTAGCTATTAAATTCTATTTATGTCAGATGCATAGACAGCTGGCCTGCTGGTTATTTCAGCTAGTTAAATCAGCTGGATAGCTTGGTAACTAGCTAGTTAATTCAGCTAGATATGTCAGTTAGCTAGCTTGTTAAATAAGCTTGTTAAGTCAGCTAGCTATGTGATAGCTAGCTAGGGACCTAGCTAGTTAAAGCAGCTAGTTAAGTCAGCTGGCTAGGTATGTACCTAGCTAGTTAAGTCAGCTAGTTAGGTAAGCTGGCAAGCTAGTTAAGTCACCTAGTTAAGTCAGCTCACTTGCCAGCAGGTTAGCTAGGTAGTTAGTTATTTAGGTCCGCTGGCAAAGCAGTGGACTATGTATGTAGGCAGCTAGTTAGGTCAGCTTGCTAGCAATCAGGCGTCTAGTTATGTCAGCTAGTTAAGTCAGCTGTCTATTCAGCTGTCTGTCTAGGTAGCTAGCTAGTTAATTCTGCTGCCTAGCCAGATGTCTACTTCCTTAAGTCAGCTACTTTAGTCAGCTGTCTAGCCTGATGGCTATCTACGTAGCTAGGCAATTAAGTCAGTTGGCTAACTAGTTAAATCAGCTTCTTAAGTCAGCCTGTTAGCAAACTTGCCTGCTAGGTAGCTAGCTAGTTATGTCAACTGTATAGCCATATGACTAGAAAGTTAAGTCACCTAGATAAGTCAGATGACTAGCCCACTGGCTAGTTAAGCAGCTTGCTGTTTAAGTCAGCTGGCTAGACAACTGTTTAGCTAGATAAGTCACCTAGTTTATTCAGCTGGATAGCCAGTTGGCTAGCTATGGAACAAGCTACTTAATTCAACTTTATGGAAAGCAGTTCAGCTAGTAAAGACAGCTAGTTAACTCAGATGATTAGCCAGCAGGCTAGCTA
>NW_007252464.1:0-5426 GCF_000164805.1 Carlito syrichta | reverse complement strand
TGTTTAGCCAGCTGGCTAGTCATATAGCAAGCTAATTAATTCAGCTGACTAGCAAGAAGGAAAGCTATTTAAGTCAGTTAACTAAGTCAGCTGGCTTGCCAACTGGTTAGTTAGGTAGCGAACTAGTTAATTAGTTGGCTGGCCAGCTTGCTAACTATTAAATTCAGCTAGCTTATTCATCTCGCCTCCCAGCTGGCAAGCTAGGTAGCTAGCTTGTTATGTCAGCTGAATAGCCATCATTCTAGTCAGTGTTTTCAGCTAGTTATATCAGCTTGCTAGTCAGCTGGCTAAATTTTTATGTCAGCTAGTTGAGTCAACTGGCTAACCAGCTGGCTAACTGGTTAAATCAGCTAATTAATTCAAGTGGGTCTCCAACTGGCTAGCTAGGTAGCTCGCTATGTTAGTCAGCTGACTAGCCAGCTGGCTACCTGGTTAAGTCATCTATTTAAGTCAGCTGGCCAGCCACATGGCTATTTAGGTAGCTAGTTAATTAAGTCATGTAGCTAGCCAGCTGACTTCCTAGTTAAATCAGTGAGTTAAGTGAGCAGGTTAGACAACTGACTAGCTAGGTGGCTAGCTAGTAAAGCCAGTTGGCTAACCAGATGGCTATCTAGTTAAGTCTGCTAGTTAAGTCAGTTAGTTAGCCGGCTGGCTAACTAGGTGGTTGTCAATTTAAGTCAGCTGGTTAGCAGGCTTGTTAGGTAGGTGGCCAGCTAGTTAAGCTGGTTGGCTCTACGGCTGACCAGCAGGGTGGTTGGCCAGTTAAGCTAGCTCCTATCTGACTGTCCAGCTAGCAGACTGCCTAATTAAGCTGGCTGGCTAGCCAGTTGTCTATACCGCTAGCTGTCTAGCTGGCTCCCTAGCCAACTAGCCAACCAGGTAGCTAGCTAGTTAAGCCAGATGGCTGGCAGTTTAGACAAAAATTTGGCTAGCTTGTTACGTCATCTGGCTAGCCAGCTATCGAGCCAACTTGTTAGTCAGCTACTTAAGTCAGCTAGCAATCCAGCTAGCTAGTTAAGTCAGCCACCAAGTCAGCTAATTATTCAGCTAGCTGGTTAAGTCAGCTAGCTCTTCAGCTGTCTAGTAAGCTAGCCAGCTGGTCAACTAGAGAGTTAAGTCACCTATCCAGCAAACCAGCCAGTTAGCTAGCTAGTTAAGTCAGCTAGCTAGACAGCTAGATAGTTTGTCTGGTATCCAGTTATGTCAGCTAGATAGCCAGCTAGCTAGTCAGCTAACTAGTTAAGTCAACTAGCAAGACAGCTAGGTATTTAGCGAACTAGTTGGCTAGAAACTCAGTTAGCTGGTCATCTAACTAGTGGGATCTCTCACTTTCCATCAGGTCAGCTAACTAGTCGGCTCCCTTGACTGCCGACCAGGCTGCAAACTAGTCAGCTCACTCACCAGCCAACAGGTCAACTAACTAGTCGGCTCTCTCACAGGTCAACAGGTTAGCTAGCTGATTGGCTTGCTCTCCAGCTGACTAGATAACTCATCTCACCAATATGCTTGCACGTCAGCTGAGTAGTTAAGGCAGTTCGCCTGTTGCCTCACTAATTGGTCGACTAGTTAAGTCATCTCACCGGTCAGCTCACTGGCCAGCTGACTAGTTAAGTCATCTGACCAGTCAGCTCACTCGCCAGTGACCAAAGTCAACTGAGCAGTCAGTTCACTCGTCAGTCGAATAGTGAAGTCAGCTGAGGAGTTGGCTAACTTGCTAGCTGACTAGTTATGTCAGTAGATCACTTGCCGAACAATGAGATAAATCAGCTCACCTGTCGGCTCACTTGCCGGCTGACTAGTTAAGTCAGCTTACCGGTCGGACCCCTAGATGGCCAACTAATTAAGTCAGCTAATCAATCTGCCGAATAGTAGGCCAACTTATCAACCGACAAGTTAGCCCAGCTAACTTGTCGCCGACAAGTTAGGTCATCTAACAAATCGGCCTATGAATCGGCCAACTAGTTAGGTCAGCAAACCAGCCATCCAACTAGTTAACAGAGGTGACTAATGGGCCAACTCGTCAGTCAAGTATCTAACCCAGCTAACTAGTTTGCCGACTGTTGGCCAACTTGTTAAGCCAGTTAACAAGTCAGTCGTGTAGTGAGCCAATATGTTAAAACAGCTAAATATACTGCCAACTTATCAAACAAGTTAAGTCACCTAGCTAACCTGTTAAACAACTCGTTAAATCAGCTAGTTAACAAGTTTCCCAACCAGTTATAACAGGTAGCTAACTCATTAACCAACTCATTAAGTCAGTTAGCTATCTCGTTAGCCAAGTTAAGTCAGCTAGCTAAGTCAGGTTGCTAAACAGCTAGCTAGCTACGTCAGCTACCTAAGTCAGCTAACTCACTAGTTAGCTAAATATTTAAGTCAATTACTTAAGTCTGCTACCTAACTAGTTAGCTAATTAGTTAAGTCAGCTAGTTATTCAGCTAGTTGTATAGTTAACTATTTAATTCAGGAATTTAATAAACTAGCTAACTAGTTAAGTCAGTCAATTAAGTCAGCTATCTAAGTAAAGTCACCTACCTAATTCAGCTAGTTAATTCAACTTTCTAATTAAGTCAGCTGGTTAAGACAGCTAGCTAACTAGTTAGCTAACAGTTTAAGACAGCAGGTTGAATCAGGTAGTTAGCTAGTTAATTAACTGGTTAAGTCAGCTGGTTGAGTCATCTAGCTAGCTAGTTAGCAAACGGATTCGGTCAGCTGGTTGTGTAGGCTAGCTAGCTAGTTAGCTAATGAGTTAAGTCAGCCACATGAGTCAGCTAGCTACCTAGTTAACTAACGGGGTATGTCAGCTGCTTGAACCACCTAGGAAGCTCGTTAGCTAAGGAGTGAAGTAGGATGATTAAGTCAGCTAGCTAGCACGTTGGATAATGGGTAAGCTAACTCATTAGCTAGCTGGTTATGTCAGCTAGCAGGCTACACAGCAAACTATTTAAGTCAGCTTGTTAGCTAGGTAGCTAGCTAGTTAGCTAACTGTTTAAATCAGCTGGTAGCTAGGTAGTTAGCTAGTTAGCCAACTATTTAAGTCAGCTGTATTGCTAGGTAGCTAGCGAGTTAATTTAGCTAATTAAATCAAGTGACTGTCCAAGTGGCTTGCTAGGTAGCGAGGTAGTTAAGTCAGTTGGCTAGCCACCTGGCTAGCTGGTTAATTCAGCTAGATAAGAGAGCTGGCTAGCCAACTGTCAAGGTAGGTACTAGCTAATTAAGTCAGCTAGAGAGCTACCTGGCTAGATAGTGATGTCTTCGAGTTAAGTAAGCTGGATAGCCCACTGGCTACCTGGTTAAGTTAGCTAGTTTAGGCAGCTGTCTAGCCAGCTGGCTAGGTAGGTAGCTAGCTACATAAGCCAGATTGCTAGCCAGCAGGCTAGCAGTTCAAGTCAGCTAGTTAAATCAGCTGGCTAGACTGCTGGCTCCATTGGTAGATAGCTAGTTAAGTGAGCTGGCTAGCCAGCTTGCTAGCTTAAGTCAGCTAGGTAAGTCAGTGGGCCAGTCAGCTTGCTAGATAGGCAACCAGCTAGTTAAGTCAGCTGACTAGATGGTTAAGTCAGCTAGTTAAGTCAGTGGGAAACCAACTGACTAGCTATTTAAGACAGCTCGTTAAATCAGTTGACTATCCAACTGGTTAGGTAAAAAGTTAGTTAAGTCAGATGGCTATCCATCAGGTTAGCTAGTTATATCAACTAGTTAAGTCAGTTGGCTAGTTAGAAACCTAGGTATGTAAGTCAACTCGTTGTCAGCTAGCTAGCTAGATAAGTCAGCTATATGTCAGCTGGTTAGCTAGATAACTAGCTAGGTAGCTAGCGAGATAAGCCAGCTAGTTAAGACAGCTGGCTAGGTAGGTAGTTAGCTGGTTATGTCAGCCAGTAAAATCAGCTTTCTAGTTAGTTAAGTCAGCAAGCTAAGCCAGCAGCCTTGCCAGCTGCCTATTTAGGTAGCTAACTACTTAAGTCAGCTGGATAGCCAGTTAGCTAGCTAGTTAAGTAACCTGGCTAAGTCAGCTCACTAGCCAGCTGGTTAGGTATGTAGCTATGTAGTTAAGTCAGTTGGCAATCCAGCGGGTTATGTAGTTAGCTAACTAGTTAAATCAGCTGGCTATCCATCTGTCTAGCTAGGTAGCTAGGCAGTTAGGTCAGCCTGCTAGCCAGCTGGCTAGCTACGTAATTCACCTAGTTAAGTCAGCTGGGTAGCCAGCTGGCTGAGTAGTTAAGTCAGTTGGTTGTGCCAGCTTGCTAGCTGGTTACGTCAACTAGTTAAGTCTGTTGGCTCATCAGCTGTTTAGCTAGGTACCAAGCTAGTTAACTCATCTGGCTTCTCAGATGGCTAGGTAGGTAGCTAGGTTGTTTAATTCAGCTGGCTAGCCAGCTGGCTTGCTGGTTAAGTCAGCTAGATAATTCAGCTGGCAAGCCAGCTGGCTAGCTAGTTAAATCAGATAGATAAGTCAGCTGGCTAGCTAGTTGAGTCAGTTAGTTAAGTCAGCTGCCTAGCCAGCTGCCTATCTTGGTAACTAACTAGTTAAGTCAGCTCACTAGCCAGTTGGTTAGCTAGTTAAGTCACCTAGTTAAGTCAGCTCGCTAGCCAGCTGGTTAGCTATGTATATAGGTAGTTAATTCAGCTGGCAAGCCAGTGGTATATGTCAGTAGCTAGTAGCTAATTCAGCTGACTAGTCACCTTACTAGCTAGAGATGTCAGCTAGTTAGGTTAGCTGGTTAACCAACTGGGTAGCTAGATAGCTACATAGTTAATTCACCTGGCTAGCCAGCTGTCTAGCTGGTTAAGTCAGCTATTTATGTCAGCTGGCTAGCCACCTTCCTAGGTAGGCAGCTAGCTAATTAATTCAGCTGGCTAGCCTGCTGACTAGCTAGCTAAGTCAGCGAGTTAAGTGAGCTGGCTAGCCAACTGGCTAGCTAGGTGACTAGCTAGTAAAGCAAGCTGGGTAGCCGGATGGCTATCTAACTAAGTTGGCTAGTTAAGTCAGCTGGTTAGCCAGCTGGCTAGCTTGGTGGTTGTCATGTTAAGATGGCTGATTAGCAGGATGTTCAGTTAGGTGACCAGATAATTAAGCTGGCAAGTTAGGCAGCGGAACACCAGGGTGTCTGGCTAGTTAAGCCAGCTTTCTATCCCACTGTCCAGCCAGACGGCTGGCTATTAAAGCTGGCTGGCTAGGCACGTGGCCAGTCCGCTGGCTAACTAGCAAGACTGCCAATTCAGCTAGCCATCCAGGTAGCTAGCTAGTTAATCCAGTTGGCTAGCAATCTAGCCAACGAAGTAGCCTGCTAGTTAAGACAGCTGGCTAGCCACCTATGCAGCCAACTAGCTTGTCAGTCAGTTAAGTCAGCTAGCTAGCCAACTAGCTAGTTAAGTCAGCTAGCAAGTCAGCTAACTATTCAGCTAGCTAGTTAAGTCAGCTAGCTAGTCAC
>NW_007252463.1:1733-5699 GCF_000164805.1 Carlito syrichta | reverse complement strand
GCCTCTACAGTTTTTGGATTGTTTGTTTTTATACCTTAAGTGCTATCTTTTTTACAATATGAGATGAATACCTGAATTGGACCACCAGTAGACAAATCTATCTAACTGGTCTCTGCCCTGTTACTGTGGATGTGCTGAGACTTTATTGGTATATAAACACCATTCACCCTATCTTTTCCAGTACAAGCAAACGCAGAGAGGATGTGATTATGATAGAAATGAAGAGGAGGCAACAAATTCACCGTGTTGTGAGAGCATTATGGATGTTGCATATGGCAGGATGAGGCTTTCCACAGTAGAAGCCATTCTGAAAGACAAAGAACAGATAATATGAGAATATGACTGTGCCTAATTTTTAAATAGCCTGGGACAAGATGTTCAGATGCTTCTTTAGTGATGTCAAACTTTAAAACAATCTTTCAGGACCTAAACACTATTAAGTAGAAAAACTTCTCTGTCTAGAAAGGCAATAGAAAAGAAGAAACCAGTGCCAGTAGTATTCTCAATGTTGAGCTCTTTGGTAATGTGAACTGAAACAAGTGGCTTAGACACCATAACTTTGAATCTTTCTCAAAATTAAATCTTAATGCTAACTAGATAGCAAGAACTCCCAAGCACCTAAAAACTTGTGTGAAAAAAATACAAGAAAATAAATGAGCTCAAACTATGTCCGTGAGACAGTTTTGGGCTCAGCCTTCCCAAGAAGCCATGTCAGTGAGCAGAGATTGAAGTCACTATACTCAAATATGCTATCATTTAACAAACAATAATCCTGCCGACACAAAGTTGGTCTAAAAAGTGCTCGGAATGTGACTAAATCAAGTAAGTATTTCATCTGTAGTAAAAGTGGATGTAAGAAGGTATAGAAAGAATGCTTCCCCATGATGTTAGACAGTAGACTGTAACATATACAAAGAACATCCAAGCTCATCCATGGCAGGCATTAGATCTGGCTGTCCATTATGGCAACTAATAGCCACATGTTTCAATTAATCAAAAGTTTCAATTAATCAAAAGTCAATACAATTAAATACTTAATTCTTTAGCCACATTTCAAGTGCTTAATAGTCGCTTATAATTAATTAGAGGGTATCACCTAGGACATATAGATACAAAGCATGTCCATCATAGCAGACATTCTTTCTTAGGCATCAACAAACAGAAGAATAGTCATATTCGAATTTGTGTATAACAGACATATGGATGCTTTGTCATAGATGTATTGTATGACTAATCCCTAAGACAAGGACTAGATACTTTATTTTAGTGAAGATTAGCCTCTTTAAAATCACATAACTCTCATTAGATGTATAGGAATATGTGATGATGTTTTAACACTACCCTTGTGACATGTGAGTTAATAAACTTCTAAAATTGAGCAATTTACACCTTTCTAAAGAAAAAGAAAGGTCTTTAATGTTTAAACTAATCTCATTATGTACTACAACATTTTTCAAATATTGAGAAAAAGCAATTAAGACAGGTCATTGTATAAACAATAATTTTAACCTCGATTTGAAGACTCTAAAACAAATACATTGTGATAATTATAATATGTCATAGGTGTAAGTGTGCATGTGTGTGTTAGCTGTTTTTTGAAAATCAAACCTTATATCTTACATTATTACCTATTTTAAGTGCATAGTTTGATGGATTTTGGCAAGTGTATACACCATATAACTTTACACAATTAGTGATGGAGGATTTCCATCATCCCAAAAGTTCCACTGAGGTCCTTTGCAGTCATTCTACACCTCGCTACCAGTGCCTTGGACCACTGATCCATTTTATATGCCTATAGGTTACATTTGTTTTTTTTTCCTAATGTTTTATATAAGTGGAATCATACATTCTGTTGTGTCTGATTTATTTTAATCTACATATGTTAAAGAATAATCCATGTTTGTTGGTCGGACACAGTGGCTCAAGCCTGTAATCACAGCATTTTGGGAGCATTGAGGCGAGGATTGTCTGAGCCCATGGGTTCAAGATCAGCCTGGGTAACATGGTGAGACCTTATCTCTACAATAAATAAATAAATGCCAGCCTGTGGTTCTGGTTACTTGGAAGGCTGAGGTGGAATGCTGGCCAGAGCCCAGCAGTTCGAGGCTGCAGTGATCATGAGCGTGTCACTGCACTCCAGCCTGGGTGGTGGAGAGAGACCCAAACTCAAAACAAATAAATAAATAATAAATAATTTCTTTTAAAGTTGAGCAGCATGATTTTGTACTGATATACCATAATTTGTTAATCATGGAACTGATGATTGACTGTTGGCTTGTTTCCAGTTTGGGGTATTTGTGACTAAAACTGCTATAAACCTATTCTATTCTACTCTACTCTACTCTACTCTATTCTATTCTATTCTATTCTATTCTATTCTATTCTATTCTATTCTATTCTAGAGTGGGAATCTCACTCTGTTGCCCAGGCTGGAGAGCAGTGGCACACTGACGACCACTGCGGCCTCAACCTGCTGGGCTCAGGTGATCACACCTCAGCTTTCCAAGTAGCCAGAATAGTGAGAATTAAATACTTATTACATGTATACAAGGTATGCTGTGAAGGTATATTTGCTTACAAACATGTAAAAATACTTGCAAACTACTTTGATAAGAAAATAATGTGGGGCAACCCCTTTGGGTCCCCTCCCACTGTGGGAGCCTTTCTGTACTCCCAATAAATACTGGTTTCTCAAAAAAAAAGAAAGAAAAGAAAAGAATGCATAAAAGTATATAGCACAAACATTAATCATCTCCGACCCTGAAAAGATCAATTCCATATTTTAAATTACATCAAACAAAAACAGTTTTAGTTCTTTGAATCCCTTATCCAAAAATATTTGTAAAGGGAGACAGAAATTATTCATTTTTACCCTCAGCATAGCGATGAAAAGAGTTAAATTAAAAATCATATTCACTAAAATACCGAAATTCAGAATGAGTCCAAATATTTAGCACGATAGGATATTATATCTTCAAGAGTAGAGTAATAACAAAGGCTTTTATAAGTAGTTTTAAATCTATGAATACAATCGGTATTTGGATATTTTAGCCACTGGAAAACAAAAGCTGTAGTATCAGCAAAGGTCTGAGATGTCTCACTTTTGTAGATTCAGTTCAGTGTATTTAAAGCTAACTAAAGCTGACATTAAAATTTTTAAAGATAGGGGAAAATTCACATTAAAAAATACTCCCTCTATTTCTACTTAGAGTAACAGTAGGCAATAAGATTCCAGACGTTAAAACCTATTTCATAGCCTGTGGCTTCAGTTTGGAAAATGGCTTAGGTTCCAAAACTGACTCATCTCCATTAAAATGTAAGCACTTAAAAAAAGAATGTATCTGTGAATATAGACACATATTTTAAAGGGACCAGATGATCTTTGAAGCAGCATTAGTGTTTACTTTCATCTGTCTGGAAATGACCATTGTATTACCTTCATGGAAAGTATGAACCAGTTTCTTGGTCTAAGGCGAACATGGTGATCATTTATGTAAGGCTAGAAAGGCACCAACATCATGTAAACCGTAAACAGAGAGCAGATAAAGGGCTTTCTTGGCAGTTGGTGGCTAAAACTCAAGGGGCTCTAGAAAATGGCAGCCTTTCTTGTCTTTTTCTTTCCACGTTGGTTCTGGCGAAGAGGACATTCCTGCTCTTGAAATTTCCTTATAACCCGGACAAGTTCATGGAAAGCTCGATCTACATCCCTCCTCTTCTTTGCTGATGCCTCCACGAATGTTCCTTTTAAGTTGCCTTGCTAACTGCGGTCCTTCCTGTGTTGCCTGTCTGGGATGGTCCAGATCTGCTTTCTTACCCATTAAAATCATTGGAAACCCATCAGGAGCCTTGACTCTGAGAATGTCTTCGAAAGGCACGATTTCTTCAAAACTGCCTCTGTCTGTGACTGAAAGGACCAAGAGGGAACCCTCGCCAGGCCTCCCCTACTGTTCTCTCCTTGCACCG
>NW_007252463.1:0-966 GCF_000164805.1 Carlito syrichta | reverse complement strand
CCCTGGCCGCAGCCCTGGCTCCAGCCGGCCGCGCCCGCGGAGACGCCGCCCAGCCTGGCTCGCCGCCGCCGCCGGCCCGCCCTCGGCCTGGCTCCCAGGACGCGCGCGGCCGGCGGGCTGCTGGCGAGCGACCGGGATCTGTTGAGAGGGTCAGACCTCGCGGCGGCGCCCCGGAGGAGCCGGTGGCCCCCGGGCTGGGGCGGCAGCGGCCGGGGCAGGCTCCTCCCCGCGTGGTCGCAGCGCCTGCCCAACGCAGCCTCCGGCGCCGCTGCAAATGGCCATCTGGGGTACAAGCTGAACTTTCAAGAATTTTCCAAACAACTCGGTTGTGCTCTTTTCGTTTTCAACAGCAAGATGCGAGACATGCATAGTGCTGGCCCTTCTTGTTTTATTTTGTATTTCCCTGATGAAAAAAAAGCTTCCTTTCAAGTCTTTGTTAGCTATTTGTATACCTTCTGTGAAGCACATGTTGAACATTTTTATTGAATTCTTTGCTCTATTAGCGTCACACGTGTTCTTTACATATTCCTTACATATACTGCATACAAGCTGACATGTAATCTATTTTTTTCTTTCATTTTTTGAAAGTACCTTTGGAAAAAAAGATTTTCATATTAATATCGTCAAATTAATAAAATGTTTACATTATGTTTCTTAAGTGATTTTTGTGTTTGTATAAGAAATGTTAACTATCCAAGGTCATGAAGACGGTCTTTCATCTTTTCTCCTAGGAGAGTTACGGTTTTTGTCTTTTTTTTTTTTCTCTTTATTTCAATAGCTTTAGGGGGTGCAAATAACTTTTGGCTACATGGTTGCATTGGTATTGTGGTGAAGAAGTCATGCCATTAAGTGTACCCACCACCCTCATCTGTACACGTTGTACCTGACAGGTGATTTTTTGGTCTCTCCCCATTCCACTCTCCCCCTTCTGAGTCTCCGACGTCTATTACATCAGCCTTCTGCCTT
>NW_007252462.1:0-7618 GCF_000164805.1 Carlito syrichta | reverse complement strand
AAGTCCCTGAGTTTTGCAGAGCCGGGTTCATTCCGCCGATTATCACAAACGCAGTTGGCTCCGACCGAGCGTTTTATTTTTTATTTATTTTATTTATTTATTTATTTTTTTGAGTTGGAGTCTCACTCTGTCGCCCAGACAGACTCTGTCGCTCCCGGCCACCGCAGCCTCGACCTGCTGGGCTCCGGTGATCCTTCCGCCTCAGCCTTACAAGTAGCTGGAACTACAGGCGCACGCTACCACGCCTGACTTATTTTTTGATTTATTGTAGAGATGAGGTCTCGCCTGCCCAGGCGGGTCTCGAACCCGTGGGCTCAGGCAATCCACTCACCTCAGCCTCCCAAAGGCGTGGTATTACAGGCTGAGCCACCGAGCCCGGCTCCGACGGAACGTTTTAATAGGATTCCTAAATCCAAGGGCCGCGGGCTCGGCCAAACGTTTACAAACTTTGTTCCTGGGTCCCTCGCCAGCGCTGCTTGCCCGGGGCGCCTTCCGCCCAGCGTGCAAAACGTGGCCCCCCAAGCCAAGAAAACAGTGGGAGTGAGGGTGGGGAGAAGACAGGTTGAATCCCAGAGGCAGAAAGGCCCATCCGGAGACGCCCAGGAATTCTGTTATCTTCCAGGACCCCGGGATTGCCAGGGCTGCCTGAACCTTTAAGAGCCTGTCCTGAGCCTCTGGGCCCAGCTCCAAGCCCTGTCGATTTCCCGCCCCCCACCCCCACCAATCGATCAAATGTGTGAGCCATCGGCTATTAACTTTTC
This sequence comes from Carlito syrichta, assembly GCF_000164805.1. Lineage (NCBI taxonomy): Eukaryota > Metazoa > Chordata > Mammalia > Primates > Tarsiidae > Carlito > Carlito syrichta. The sequence continues at coordinate 6,857 of NW_007252462.1, read as the reverse complement.
TCAAGACCCTAATAACTCACTTATAATCTCACCCAGTACACGCTGTGTGTCTCTGAGTCGCTGTGGAGGTCTCTGTGTTCTGGGTTTGCCAACATTCCAGAAAGGGATTTGACCAAGATCTCAAGTTTGCAGAAATCAGGAAAGGGCAGAGACGTTTCCGGTTCCGGGAACAAACATCTGAGTCCAAGCTGCCTCCAGGGCCCTGGGGTCTCAAGTGATGCAAACCCCAACCTGCGCCCCCACTGTGAAGAAAAAAATATATTTTTAAGTCACTTTTATTATGGGACATGCCTGAGAGTTTTGCATGGACTTGTGGCTTCAACATACCAAAGGCAAAGTTAAATATTTGCTCTAGTTAGGTTTTTTTTCCCCCCTCCTGCTTACATAATTGACCCACATTTCAAAGAAATCTTTAAAAGCACTTAGGTTAAAAAATAGTGACCTGGGATCTGTGACTCAGCCTGTAAAACCGCGCCTTTGGGAGGCTGAGTGTTGTACCCGAATCCTGAATCTGAGAGAGGCTGCAGGTCGAGGCTGCGGTGACCGGGAATACCCACTGCACTCCAGTCTGGGTGACAGAGTGAGACTCCAACTCAAAAAACCAAAAATTTTTTAAATAAATAAATAAATTGTGTTTGGGGCCTGAATATTTCAGGACACACATGAAGTAAATATTGGAACTTCTTGAGGGCAGTTGTCATACGTAAACTTCAAACTTCTTTCCTCCTCTGTTTTTCTTTTTTATTTTTTTGAGTTGGAGTCTCACTCGTCGCCCAGGCTGGCGTGCAGTGGCCACTCCTGACCACCGCACACCGCAGCCTCGACCTGCTGGGCTCTGGCTATCCTTCCGCCTCAGCCATCCAAGTAGCTGGAACTACAGGCGCGCGTTACCACGCCCGGCTAGTTTTTTTTTGATTTATTGCAGCAGATGAGGTCTCACCGAGTTGCCCAGACGGGTCTTGAACCCGCGGGCTTAGGCAGTCCACTCACCTCAGCCTCCCAAGGTGCGGGATTACGGGCTGAGCCACCGAGCCCGTCCCTCCGCTTTCTTCAGTATGAGGCTTGGTAAAATATTTGTTGAACGAATAATGGAGGCAATCCATCAAATAATAATAATCCCTAAAACAGGAGAAAAGTAGCCAGGCAGGATCTTTCGGGGCAAAATGACTTTGATATAAGCTGGGGAGTCCTGGGGGAAAAGGAGATCACCAGAACATTCTGATGTGCTTTGGCCAAGGGCAGACCCTTGTGGGTTGCAGGAGGTAGGGATGGGGCCTCTACCTTCCCCTAACTTCCTACCAAATCCCCCACCCCAAGAAAGCACGTCACCTAATTTAAAGCAATATGTCTGTCCAGCAAACCTGGCTGAAAGACCCATTTTCAAGATATAGCCCTCTCCTGACCAGATTCCAACTCCCCACTCCCCCCCAAACACCCCTTTCCAGATTTCTAGAATGATCACTGCCCACAGCAAGAGAGGCAGCCGGTTAGAATTCAGTGGTGAACACATTTCTGCTGTCCCCATGGAAGGTTTAAGTTTCAAGATCATTCTGGTACCTCCAAGAAATTCTTCCCTAGGGACCCAGGCCCTCCACCAACCTGTCCACCCAAGGGGGCACCCCTTGGGCCACCCGCCTCGGCATCCCAAAGTGCTGGAATGACAGGTGTGATCCACCGTGCCCAGCCATCTTGCAAGATTATTTCCAATTATTTCATGGCTGTACACATCACCAAGTACCGTGTTTTAGTTTCAGTTTAGGGAAGGGAGACATTGCAGGGGGTCCTGCCCTGCAAGGGTCGGAGGTCCCTTTGAGGTGTGGCAGTGTTGGCGATTTACAAAAAAAAAGAGAGAAGACACTGGAGAGAGAGAAAGGGACCGGACTCCTGCTTAGTAAGCAGAAGCCATTTAATGGGTGTAATCCCAGGGCTTTTATCCTCAAACTCTGCCAACTCATCATCACAGGAAACAAAAGGTAGCATGTGCCTTTCACATGAACAGGTCCAGGTGCACAAAGGACACCCCCCACTCTCAAGCAAATGTTTTTTCATACATAAGGAAGAACATGAGAAAGAACAACCATAAATTGTCGTTTTGTATCTTATGCTAGCTTAATGTTCCCCAAACCAATTTCTTATGTGCCCTTAATTGTATTACAACTACATCATCTTGAATTAACATCACTCAATATCTAAACCCAAAACCACCATAGTGAATTATTAACTTCTACTATTCTGTACTGATTCAAACTAGTTTTTATTAAAACAATTGCTGCTATGGTTACACTCTTGTAGCACCAGCTGACCTAATTCAAACTTCACTTGTCCCCCTAAATCAGACTTAACTAACCCTACTTCTATAACAAAATGCTTACTTAAATTTTCTTTAATCTATAGAAACTATTCTGTAAATTTCTAAAATCACATCAAGAGAAACTGTGACTTGCACTAAGGCTCCTCAATGTGACTCAAGGTTAAACTTAAATTGTTTAAAAGCAAAAACCATAAACCATGGAAAATAGGAACAGTAGACTCCCAAGTTAGCTGTGTTCGTTCTGGTTTCAGAGTCCTCTGTTAGAGCCAGCAGGAGCCTTTCCTGGTTTCTTGTGCCAAGTGGAAAAAGGGGGGAGGCATCCTAGTGGCATCAGGGTCCACGGCCCTCCCTGATCCCTAATGCTCAGTGAGCCTCTGTGGCTGGCTCCCAACAAGACATCATCCATCCTGCTTATTGGTGACAGGACTCACCAGGCTTTGTTTCTGTGAGTTGCCTCCCTTCCTGCCCCTGGCATGCTTCACGATCTGAGGCGAGGCTGAATGGGCTGAGAGAGAAAGAGAGAGAGAGAGAGAGAGACTTTTCCATCTGATCCTCTTGTCTTTCTTCTTGTCAAACCTGTAACATGAAGCCATCAGTCACCTTATGGACAGCACACTGCACAGTGATCTCTCCAGGACTTTTTGGAAAGAGTAGCTATTTTATAGTAAACTGGAAACTGGGACACCATACCATCAGGGATGTGAGACAGAACTGCTATTTGTGTCCTGGGGACAACATTATATATATTTTGTGGCTTAGATTCACCCAGAGGCTCATGGCCTCCGGCAGCTGTCCATGCCTGTCTCCTGCAGGGTAGCTGTGTTGCTGGAGGATGGCACTTCTCCAGAGCAAGAGTCTTAAACAGAGTGACCTCACACACTCCCTTGTCTCACAAGTGGGAAGCTGCAGTCCCAGGAGGTGGGGGGGGCTTGCTCAAGGACAGAGCCACATAAAGATAGGCCTGCTCAGGTGAAGCCAGGTGAAGGCAGGCACGCACAGGTGAAGCCAGGTAAAGGCAGGTGTGCACAGGCGAAGGCAGGTGTGCATAGAGGATGCCAGGTGTGCACAAACAAAGACAGGGGATGCCAGGTGTGCACAGGTGAAGACAGATAAAGGCAGGTGTGCACAGGTAATGTCAGGTGTGCACAGATGTGCACAGGGGAAGGAAAGTATGCACAGGTGAAAGCGGTGTGCATAGGAGAAGGCAGTTGTGTCCTGGTAGAAGTGAGTGCTCCAGCCAGCAAGTCTGCCCCACTCCCTGGGCCTTGCCAGAGTCTTCCATACATTCTCCATTTTTTTCTGCTTGTTTTTCACAGCAGAAGGAGGTTCTCTCACATATCAGACATTGGACAATTCACTAATTTCTACATAATTTCATAACTTCTGGTTCAGTGTTATAAGCCTGGTGCTGTAAGTATCCCCAGATTTCACAGATCCCCCAACTGCCACACAGAGGTGCCCTCTGTGTCTCACCTCTGGATCAGAATGTGCACTTCTATTCTCTGTTCATTTTTCATAGGTTTATTTTTAGTGAATTTTTTCAGAAAGGCATCCTGGGTCTTTTCTTTTCTTTTCTTTTGAGTTGGAGTCTTACTCCATCAAACTGGAGTGCAGTGGCACACTACCAGCCACCACAGACTCAACCTGCTGAGTTCTGGTGATCCTTCTGCCTCAGCCTTCCAGGTAGCCAGAACTACAGGCAAGTGCTACCATGCCTGGCTAATTTTTGATTTATTGTAGAGATGATGTCTCACCAAGTGGCCCACGCAGGCCTTGAACCAACAGACTCAGGCAATCCACTCATCTCGGCCTCCCAAAGCACTGGAATTACAGTCTGAGCAACCGAGGCTGGCCCTCCTGAGTCTTTGAACAAGCATCAGAGCAGTGAACCCTGCTGTCTGGAAGCACTTGCTGGCAGACTAGAGGGCAGGATGGGACAGTAGACTGGAGGGGAAGCCACTGATGGAGGGGCTATTGGAGGAAGGCCCACCTCCAGGGTTTGTGCCTCCTCTCGGGCCTCCCATAGGGGTGAAGAACTGTCTGTAGAATTCAGGAGTTAATGCCCCCAGGAGCCACTCCCAATCACTATGGAAGCTGAGCTGGGAGGCTGGGAGAGGGAGGTGTCTGGCTTCCACCGTGCAGGCCTGCAATCCTGCCAGGGTGTGTTCTGCGGCTTCCAAGAAATGCCTTACGAGCTCACAGCCAAGACTGGATAGTATCTTTTGGTTTTTTTGAGTCAGTGTCTGACTCTGCTACCCAGGCTGGAGGGCAGTGACACAATCACAGCTCACTACAGCCTCGACCTCCCAGACTCAGGTAATCCTTCCACCTCAGCCTCTTGAGTATCTGGGACTGCTAATGTGCTTCACCATGCCCAACTGAGTCTTTAATTTTTTTGTAGAGACATGGTCTCGTGGTGTTGCCCAGGCTGATCTTGAACTCCTGGACTCAAGCAATCCTCCTGCCTCGGCCCCCCAAAAATACTGGGATTATAGGCATGAGCCCCTGCGCCCAGCCAGGAAATATGTTTGATCCATCAACATTTCTTGGTTAAAAAGAAAGAAACCACTTGAGACTATTTTAATATTATTCAGTTTTGCATATCACACCAAAGCCAGCATTATGTTCACTGTGAAACAAAGTACTGCTCTCATTCAACTCAGGAACAAGAAATGTGAGCCTGCTAGCATTTCCAATACTGGTCATTTCTCTAAAGTGCTTGCCAAAGCAATCAAATAAGAAAATTAGGCCAGATTTGGTGGCTCAGCCTGTCATCCCAGCACTTTGGGAGGCTAAGATGAGTGAATTGCCTGAGCCCGTGGATTTGAGACCTGCCTGGGCAATCTTTGCTTTTGGTTTTTTTTTTTTTTTTTGAGTTGGAGTCTCACTCTGTCACCCAGAGGAGTGCAGTGGCCACTCCCGGCCACCGCAGCCTCGATCTGCTGGGCTAAAGCAATCCTTCTGCCTCAGCCTTCCAAGTAGCTGGAACTACAGGCGTGCACTACCACACCCGGCTAATACAATGAAGATTATTTTTTGGCTGGGCTTGGTGGCTCAGCCTGTAATCCCAGCACTTTGGGAGGCCGAGGTGATTGAATTGCCTGAGCCCGCGGGTTTGAGACCCGCCTGGGCAACTTGGCGAGACCTCATCTCTACAATAAATCAAAAATTAGCCGGGCATGGTAGCGCGTGCCTGTAGTTCTAGCTACTTGGAAGGCTGAGGCAGAAGGATTGCAGGAGCTCCGCAGGTTGACTCTGGGCTTGCTGTGAGCGTGCCACTGCATTCCATCCTGCGAAACAGAGTGAGACTCCAACTCAAAAAAGAAAGAAAGAAAACGTAAAGAAAAACAACACCATTCCTGGCACCAACAGGACAAGAGGGAAAACACACCAAGACAAATAAAATGGGAACTTTGCCAGACTTAAAAGGAAAACAAAAACAAGCTAAAAACTCTGTTAAGGACAGGACAAAAAAAGAAGAATTAACCAAAATCTCATATAGGATAGGATTAAGAACAGAGACTGTGAAGGCAAACTGCCTGGTTTCCCAAAAATACCACCTACAAATTAGGCAGGTTTGCTTTTCTGTTTTTCTCAGTTCCCATACCTAACATGGGATCAAAGCCGCACACCATTGCTGAGAGTGTCACATGAACAAACCTACGTGATCCACTCAGAACCACACCTTGAGAGAGACCTTCTCACTAAGTAGTGTGGACCTTGTTGCTTCAGAATAGGGAGACGCCATCATATGGATGTAACTCTCCCAGCACATCACTAAACCCCGTGCCATCCTAAAGTTTTTTGAATTGGACATGAAGTTCATCTGAAGGAATACACATTAAAAATATATATAGACTGGGCTCGGTGGCTCAACCTATAATCCCAGAACTTTGGGAGACTGACATGAGGGGATTGCCTGAGCCCTAGGGTTTGAGACCAGCCTGGGCAACTTGATGAGACCTTGTCCTTGCAATAAATCAAAAACTTAGCTGGGTATGCTTGAGCACGCCTGTAATTCCAGCTACTTGGAAGGCAGAGGTGGAAGAATCACCTGAGCCCAGAACGTTGAGGCTGTGGTGGCCATGAACGTGCTTCTGAGCACCAGCCTGGGCAACAGAGTAAGACTCTGACTCAAAAAAAAAAAACATGGGCCAAAGTCATGAACAGGTACCTCAAAGAACAGACCATCAGCATGGCTTGTAAGCATGTGAAAATGTGTCCAATTTTTTTTGGAGTCTCACCATTGCCTAGACTGGAGTGCACTGGCATGCTCACGGCCACTGTAGCCTCAACCTGCTGGGCTCAGGTGATCCTTCTGTCTCAACCTTTCAAGTAGATGGAACTACAGGGATGCACCAACACATCCAGGTATTTTTTTTATTTATTGTAGAGACAAGGTTGTGCCGAGTTGCCCAGACTGATCTTGAGCCCATGGGCTCAGGCAATCCTCTTGCCTCTGCCTCCCAAAATGTTGTGATGACAGGCATGAGCAACCATGCCTGGCTAAAGTGTCCAATTTTGTGAGTCATCAAAGACACAGAAT
>NW_007252461.1:10131-11137 GCF_000164805.1 Carlito syrichta | reverse complement strand
GCTAGGAAGCTGACTCAATAATATGGCTAATGAGCTAGCCAGCTAACTAAACAAGCTGGTTAACGAGCTGTAATGCTGACACAACTAGCTGGCTAACTAGCTAGCCAGCTGACTCAACTAGATAGCTCGGTTAACTGGTTGGCTGGCTACCGACAGGTAAGTTAAGTAACTAGCTGATTTGCTAGCTGATGTAACTAGCAAGATGACTAGCTAGCTGGCTAGCTAGCTGACATAACTAGCTACCAAACTAGCTATCTAGCTGTCTAGCTAGCTGACTTAACTAGCAAGCTAATTGGGTAGATAGTTGGCTAGCTGACTTGACTAGCTGACTAGCTGACTGAATACCTAGCTGACTTAACTAGCTGGCTGACTAGCAAGTTGACTAGATAGTTGACTTAACTAGCATGCTGAATAGTTAGTTGACTTGCTAACTGACTTAACTAGCTAGCTGGCTAGCTACCTGACTTAATTACCTGACTAGATAGTTGGCTGGCTAGCGGGCTAGCCAGCTGACTTAACTAGATAGCTACTTGGCAGGCTAGTCAGCTAGGTAGTTGGCTAGCCAGCCGTATTTAATAGCCAACTGGATGACTGCCCATTCGGATAGCCAGCTGGCTCAACAAGCCAGCCACCCTGCTGGTCAGCCAGATATCCAGCTGGCTTAATCTGCTGGTCACCTAGCTGACCAGCTTGCTAAGCAGCCAGTTTAACTTGTCAGCCACCTAGATAGCCAGCTGGCAAACCAGCTGCCTTAACTAGCTGACTTAGCTAGATAGTCAGCCTGCTAGCCAGCTGGCTCAACTAGCTAGCCACCTAGCTAGCCAGCTGGCTATCCAGCTCACTTAACTTACTGACTTAACTAGCTAGCCCACCAGGTAGCCTGCTGACTTATCTAGCTAGGTACCTACCTAGCCAGGCAGCTAGCCAGCTGCCTTAACTAGCTGATTTTCCCAGTTAGCCAACTGGATAGCCAGCTGACTTAAATTGCTAGTTACCTAGCTAGCAG
>NW_007252461.1:0-9123 GCF_000164805.1 Carlito syrichta | reverse complement strand
ACTTAACTAGATGACATAAGTTAGTAACTTACCCTAAACCTAACGAGCTAGCTCTCTAACATAACCAACTGACTTTACCTGTTAGCTAACTAGCTAGCTAGCCTACTCAACCAGCTGACTCAACTCGTTAACTAATTAGCTAGCTAGTTGACTATACCAGCTGACTTACTAGTTAGAAAGCTGACTTAACTAGCTGACTAAGCTGACTGACAACTAGTTAACTAGCTGAATTAACTGACTGACTTAACTATTTAGCTAGCTGACTTAACTAGCTGAATTAAATAGCTAACTAGTTAGCTTGCAGAATAACAAGCTGAATTAACTAGTTTACTAACTAGTTTGGTAGAAGAATTAAGTGACTGACTTAAATAGTTAGCTAACTAGTGAGCTAACTGACTTAGCTAGCTGACTTAACTAGCTAGCTAACGAGATAACTAGCTGACTTAGCTACCTGACTTAACTATTTGTCTAATGAGATAGCTAACTGAATTAACGAGTTGGATTTTGAGTTAACTTACTGTTTTAACTAGTTGGTTAACAATTTAACTAGCTGATTTAACTAGAAGTTTAACAAGTTTTCTAGACGATTTAATTTGGTGATGACTCAGTCAACTACTTAGCTGGTTTGACACTTTGGCTGACTACTCGGCTGACTAGTTAGCTGAGTTAACTAGTTGACTGAGGATTTGGCCCACTATTTTGCTCGATTAACTTGTTGGCTGTCTTGTTTGTTGAACTAACTAGTCTGCCAACAATTTGGCCGACTATTTAGCTGACCTAGCTAGTCGGATAACTAGTTAACTGACCTAATTTATTGGCCGACTAGTTGGCCGACGAGTAGGCCGATTGTTTAGTTTACTAGTTGGCCGGCTAGTCAGCTGACCGGTTACCTGACTAGAAAAATCGGCCAGCGACTGAGCCAACAGGTGACCTGAATTGACTAGTTGGCAAGTGAGTGAGCTGACTGGTCAGTTGACTTAAATATTCAGCTGGCGAGTGAGTTGACTGGTCAGCTGACCTAACTAGTCATCTGGCGAGTGAGCTGACTGGTCAGCTGACTTAAGCAGTCAGATGGCAAGTGAGCTGACTGGTCAGAAGACTTATCTAGATGGCTGGCAAGGGAGCTGACCGGTGAACCAACTTAACTAGTTGGCCACCGAGTGAGCCAATGGGTGAGCTGCCTTAACCAGTTGGTCAGTGAGCAAGTTGACCGGTAAGCTGATTTAACTAGTTGGCTGGTGAGCAAGATGACCAGGTAGCTGACCTGTTGGTTGGTGAGCAAGCCGACTAGTTAGCTGACCTGTTGGCTGGCGAGCAAGCCGACTAGTTTGCTCACCAGTTGCTGGGCGAGCAAACCAAATAGTTAGCTGACCTGATGGAAAGCGAATGAGCCCACTATTTAGCTGACCAGCTAGCTGAGCTGCTAGCCTACTAGCTAGCTAAGTAACTAATTGATGTGCTAGCTGACTTAACTAGCTAGCTGACTTGCTAGCTGGCTAGCTAGCTGAGATAACTCACAAGCAAACTAGTTATTTAGCTGTCTAGCTAGCTGAATTAACTAGCTAGCTAACTGGCTAGTTAGCTGGCTAGCTGACTTAAGTATGTAGATGACTAGCTAGCTGACTAGTTAGCTGACTTAACTAACTAGATGACTACCAATCTGACTAACTAGCTGACTTAACTAGCTAGCTCAATTGTGAGATGACTTGCTAGGTGACTTAACTAGCTAGCTGGCTAGCTAGTTGACATAACTAGCTGACTAGCTAATTACCTGGCTTGCTGGCTAGCTAGCTGACATAATTAGCTGACTAGCTAGTTGCCTGGCTAGCTGGCTAGTCAGCTAATTTAACTAGCTAGTTAGCTGGCTGTCTAAATGGCTAGCCAGCTGACTTAACTATCTAGCTAACTGGTTGGCTAACCAACTAGGCAGCTGGCTAGCTTACTAGCAGGCTGGCCAACTGGTTAGCCAGCCAGCTTTAACAGCCAGCCAGGTGGCTGGCCAGTTGGATAGCCTCCCAGCTTAAATAGCCAGGTGGCTCACTGGCCAACCGACTAGCTAGCTTAACTAGCCAGCAACCGTGCTGGTCAGCTGGCTAGCCAACCAGTTTAACTAGCCAGCCACCTACCTGGCCAGCCTGTTCACCAGGCAGCTTAACTTGCCAGCCACCAGCTAGCCAGCCAGATAACCAGCTGAATTAACTAGCTGAGTTAATTGGATAGCCAATTGGCTAACTAGGTGCTTTAGCTAGGTAGCCACCTAGCTAGCCATCCGGCACCAGCTGACTTAACTCCCTGACTTAAGTAGTTAGCCAGCCAGCTAGCCAGCAGACTAAACTAGTTAGCTAACAAGCTAGCCAGTCGACTAGGCGTCTTACTTAACTAGCTGACTTAACCAGTCAGTGAGCTGGCTAGCCAGCTGAAATTACAAGCTAACTACCTAAATAGCAAGCTGGCTAACCAGCTGACTTTACTAGCTAGCTACCTAGCTAGCCAGCTGGCTAGCCAGCAAACTTAACTAGGTGACTTAACTAGCTGGCCATCTGGCCAGCGGGCTGACTTAGCTAGCTAACTTAACCATCTATCCTGCTGGCTAGCCAGCTGATTATACTGGCTAGATACTTAGCTAGCCAGCTGTGTAGCCAGTTGAATTAACTAGCTGATGCAAGTAGCTAGCTGACTTAACTAGCTTGCTACCTTGCTAGCCAGCTGACAGGTCAGCTGACTTAAATAGTTGACTTAACCAGCTAGCCAGCTGACTAGCCATCTGACTCAACTAGCTGACTTAGCTAATTGACTTAATTAGCTAGCCAACTGATTAGCCAGCTGACTTATCTAGCTCACTACATAGGTAGCCAGCTGGCTAGACAGCTGACTGTACTAGCTGACTTAAATAGCTGTCCTGCTTGCTAATTAGCTGAATTTACTAGCTTGCTACATAGCTAGCCATCTGGCAAGCCAGCAGACTTAACTAGGTGACTTAACTAGCTAGCCAGTTCACTAGCTAGCTGACTTTACTAACTAGTTGACTAGAAGGCTGACTAGTTAGCTGAGTTAAATAGCTAGCTGAATAATTAACTGTCTTGCTAGCTTACTGAACTAGCTAGCTGGCTAGCTAGCTGACTTAACTAGCTGACTAGCTAGTTGGCTGGCAAGCTGGCTAGCCAGCTCAGTTAACCAGCTAGCTACATGGCTGGTTGGATGTTTAGCCAGTTGAATTAAGTAGTTAGGTACCTGGCTGGCTAACTGGCTAGGCAGACAGCTAGCAAGCTAGCAGGCTGGCCGGCTGGCTATGCAGCTGGCTTAAAAACCCAGCCAGGTGGCTGGACAGTCAGATAGCCATCGGCTTAACTTGCCAAGCACCTAGATAGCCAGCCTGCAATCCAGGTGAATTAACTAGTTGACTTAACTAGATAGCCAGCCGGCTAGCCAGCTGGCTTAACTAGCTAACCACATAGCTAGCCAGCAGGATAGCCAGCTGACTTAACTCGCTGGCTTAACTAGGTAGGGAGCTGACTATCCAGTTGACTTGCTAACTAGCCAACTGGGTAGCCAGCTGACTTAACTAGCTGACTTAACCAGCTAGTCAGCTGGCTAGTCAGCTGACTCAACTAGCTGGCTAACGAGCTAGCCTGCTGACACAACTACCTGGCTATCTAGCTAGCAAGCTGACTCAACTAGCTGGCTAATGAGCTAGTGAGCTGACTTAACCAACTGGCTTTATTCATAGTCAATGAGTTAGTGAGCTGCCTTAACCAGCTGGCTTAACTTGTTTGCCAACTAGCTAGCAAGCTGACTTAACCAGCAGGCTTAACTCCTTGGGCAATGAGCTAGTGAGCTGACTTAACCAGTTGGCTTAACTTGTTACCCAACGAACTAGTGAGCTGACTTGACCAGCTGCCTTAACTCGTTACCCAATGAGCTAGCGAGCTGCCTTAACCAGCTGGCTTAACTTGTTTGCCAATGAGCTAGCAAGCTGACTTAATCAGCAGGCTTAACTCCTTGGGCAACGAGCTAGCAAGCTGACTTAACCAGCTGGCTTAACTTGTTACCCAACGAACTAGTGAGCTGACTTGACCAGATGCCTTAACTCATTACCCAATGAGCTAGCGAGCTGAATTAACCAGCTGGCTTAACTCGTTACCCAATGAGATAATGAGCTGACTTAACTAGCTGGCTTAACTCATTAGCCAACGAGTTATCTAACTGACTTAACCAGCTGGCTTAATTGATTAGCATATGAGCTAGCCAGCTGACTTAACCAGCTGGCGTAACTCATTAGCCAACGAGCTAGCCAGTTGACTTAACTAGCTGGCTTAACTCGCTAGCCAATGAGCTAGTCAGCTGACTTAATCTGCTGGCTTAACTCATTAGCCAACAAGCTAGTGAACTGACTTAACCCGCTGATGAAACTAGCTGACTTAACCGGCTAGACAGCTGGCTAGCATGACTTAACTATCCAGCTGACTACCTGGTCAGCTGGCTAGCCAGCTGAGTTAACTATTTACTTGACCAGCTCGTCAGCTGTCTACCAAGCTGAATTATCCTGCTAGGTACCTACCTAGTGAGCTGGCTAGACAGCTGACTTAAATAACTGACTTAACCAGCTAGCCAGCTGACTAGACAGCTGACTTAATTACCTGACAAAATTTGCTAGCAAGCTGGCTAGCCAGCTGACTTAACGAACTGATTAACCAGCTAGCCAGCTGGCTAGCCTGCTGACTTAATTAGCTAGTTACCTAGCTATCAGGCTGGGTAGCCACCTGAATAAACTAGCTGACTTAACCAGCCAGACAGCTGGCTAGCCAGCAGACTTAACTAGCTAGCTACCTAGCTAGCCTGCTGGCAGGCCAGCTGACTTAACTAGCTGACTTATCCAGTTATCCAGCTGGGTGCCAGCTGATTTAACTAGCTGACTAAAGTTGCTAGCCAGCTGGCAAGCCCCCTGACTTAACTAGCTGACTTAACCAGTTAGCCAGCTGGCTAGCCAGCTGACTTAATTAGCTATCTACCTAGCTAGCTAGCTGGGTAGCCAGCTGAATTATCTACCTGAATAAACTAGCTTGCCAGCTGGCTAGCCAGTTGACTTGACTTGCTTACTACCTACGTAGCTTGCTGGTGAGACAGCTGATTTAACTAGTTGAATTAACCAACTGTCAAGCTGGCTAGCCAGCTAATTCAACAGTTGATTTAGCTAGTTAGCCAGCTTTCTAGCCAGCTGACTTAACTAGCTGACCAGCTGGAAAGCCAGCTGACTTAACTAGCTGACTTAACCAGTTGGCCTGCTTGTTAGCCAGCTGAATTAACTAGCTTGCAACATAGCTAGCCAACTGGTTAGCCAGGTGAATTAACTAGATGACTTAACTAGCTAACTAGCTGTCTAGCCAGCTGACTTAACTAGCAAGCTACCTAGCTAGCCAGCTGGCTAGCCAGATAACATAACAAGGTGACTTAACTTGCTAGTCACCTGGCTACAACTGACTTAAACTACCTACCTAGCTAGCTAGGTGGTAAGCCAGCTGACCTAAGTAGCTGATTAACTAGTTAGCCATCTGACTTAATTATCTAGCTGCGTACATAGATCACTGGCTTGCCAGCTGTCTTAAATACCTAGCTACCTAGCTTGCCAGCTGGCTAGCGAGCTGACTTAACTGGGTGACTTAACCAGCTAGCCAGTTGGCTAGCCAGCTGACTTATCTAGCTAGCTACTCAACTAGGCAGCTGGTTAGCCAGCTTACTTATCTAGCTGCCTTTACTAGCTAGTCAACTTACTTAACTAGCTGACTTAACTAGCTAGCTACCTAGCTAGCTAGCTGACTTTACTAGTTGAAATAAATAGCTAGCTACCTAGCTAGCTATCTAGTTAGCTAGCTGTCTTAACTAGCTGACTTAACTAGCTAGTTAGTTGACATAACAAGCTGACAAAACTAGCTAGCTACCTAGCTCCCAACCAACTAAACGAGCTAAAATAACTAGATAGCCAGCTGGCTAGCCATTTGACTTAACTAGGTTTTTAGCTAGCAAGCCAGCTAGCTATCCAACTGACTTAATGAGGTGACTTAACTAGGTAGCCAGCTGGTAAGCCACCTGACATAACTAGTTGACTTAACGAACTAGACAACTGGCTAGACAGGTGATTAAACTAGCTGACTTAATTAGTTATCCACCTGGCTAGCCAGATGACTTAACTAGCTCTCTACTTCTCTATCCACCAGATAGCCAGCTGACTTAACTAGCTGACTTAATAAGCTAGTCAGATGGCTAACCAACTGACTTAATTGGTCAGTACCTAGTTAGCCAGCTGGCAAGCCAGTTGATATAACTAGCTATCATAACTAGCTGGCCTTCTTTCTAGCCAGTTGATTTAACTGGCTTGCTATATAGCTAGCCAGCTGGCTATCCAGCTGAATTAACTAGGTGACATATCCAGCTAGCCAGCTGTCTAGCCAGTTGACTTAACAGGCAAGGTACATAACTAGCCAGCTGGCTATTCAGCTGACTTAACTAGGTGACTTAACTAGCTTGACACCTGACTAGACAGCTAACATAACTAGCCAGCTACATAGCTATCAAGCTGGTCAACCAGCTGAATTAACTAGTTGATTTAATGCCTAGCTACCTAGCTAGCCAGCAGGCTAGCCAGCAGACTTAACTAGCTAGCTACCTAGCTAGACAGCTGGATAGACAGCTGACTTAGGTAGCTGATATAACTAGCTAGCCTGAAAGCTAGACAACTGACAACTAGCTACCTACCTATATAGCCAGTTGGCTTGCCAACTGACTTAACTACCTACCTACCTAGTTAACTAGCTGGCCAGCGAGCTGATGTAACTAGGTGACCTAACTAGCTAGATAGCTGGCTAGCCAACTGACTTAAATTGCTAACTACACTGCTAGGCAGCTGGATAGCCAGCTGACTTAACTAACAAACATAACTAGCTAGCCAGCTGACTAAACTAGCTGACTTAACTAGCTAGCTACCTAGCCCTAGCCAGCTGACTTAACTCACTGATTTAGATAGCTAGCTACCTAACTAGCTAGCTGACTTAACTAGCTGACTAAACTAGCTAGCTGGCTGACATATCTAGCTAAATAAAGTAGCTAGCTACCTAGTTAACCAACTGACTTAAATAGCTGAGATAACTAGCTAGCCTGCTGGTTACATATCTTATGTAACTAGCTTTTTAACTAGCTAGCCAGCTGTCTAGGCAACTGACTTAATGAGCTGACTTAACTAGGTAGCCAGCTGGTTATGCAGCTGACTAAACTATATGACTTAACTAGCTGACCAACTGGTTTGCCAGCTGACTTAACTAGCTAGCTACCTAGCTAGAGATATGGCTAGCTAGATTTCTTTACTAGCTAAATTAACAAGCTAGTCAGCAGCCTAGAGAACTGATATAGTTAGCTAGCTACCTAGCTATCCAGCTGGGTAGCCAGCAGACTTAACTAGCTGACATAAATAGTTAGCCAGCTGGCTAGCCAACTGACTTAACTAGCTGAAATCACTAGCTAGCAAGGTGGCTATCCATCTGACTTAACTAGCTAGCAAACTACCTAGCCAGCTGTCTAGCCAGCTGACTTAACTAGCTGATTTAAACACCTAGCCAGCTGGCTAGCCAGATGACTTATCTAGTTAGCTACCTACACAGCCAGGTGACAAGCCAGCTGACCTACTAGCTGACTTAACCAACTAGCCAGCAGGCTAGCCAGCTTACTTAACTAGAAGACAAATAGCTAGCCAGCAGGATAGCCAGCTGACTTAACTAGCTGACTTAAACAGCTAGCCAGCTGGCTAGCCATCAGACTTAACTAGCTAGTTACCTAGCTAGCCAGCTGGCTGCCCAGCTGACTTAACTAGCTGACTTAACCAGCTAGCTTGCTGGCCAGCCCGTTGACTTAAAAACTGACATAACTAGCTAGACTGGTGTCTAGCCAGCTGACTTAACTAGCTGACTTAAGCAGCTAGCCGGCTGGCTAGACAGCTGACATACCTAGTGAGCTACCTAGCCAGTCAACTGGGTAGCCAGCTGAATTAACTAGCTGACTTAACTAGTTGTCCAGCTTGCTAGCCAGCAGACTTAATTATCTTGCTACCTAGCTAACCAACTGGATAGTCAGCTTACTTAACTAGTAGATTTAACAAGTTAGTCAGCTGGCTAGCCATCTGACTAAACTAGCAGACTTAACTAGTTAGCCAGCTGGCTAGCCGGCTGTATTAACTAGCTATCTACTTTGCTAGCCACCTGGCTACCCAGCTGACTTAACTAGCTGACTTAATTAGCTAGACAGCTGGCTAGTCAGCTGACTTAACTAGCTGACATAATTAGCTAGTGACCTAGCTACCCAACTGATTTAAATAGTTAGTTTACTAGCAAACTACCTAGCTAACCATCTGACTTAAATTGTTAGCTATCTAGCTAGCTAGCTTACTTTACCAGCTAGCTAACTAGCTAGCTTACTCGCTACTAATGTGCTAGCTAACTGACTTAATCATCTGACCTAACTCATTAGATAATGAGCTTGCTAGCTGACTCAACAAACTGATTAACTCATTAGTTAACTAACTGGCTAACTGACTCCAGCTGAATTAACTCATTAGCTTACTAGCTAGCTAGCCTACTCAACCAGCACACAACCTGTTTGCTAACTAGCTAGCTAGCTGATGCAACCAGCTGACTTAACTGGCTAATGAGCTAACCAGATGACTCAATTAGCTGACTTAACAAGCTAAAGAGCTACCCAGTTGACTTAACTAGATGATGTAACTTAGTAATTAACCCTAACTAGCTAGCTTGTTGATTCAACCAGTTGACTTAACCCGTTTGCTAACTAGCTGACTCAACCTGCTAACACCACCCATTAGCTAACTAGCTAGCTAGCTACTTAACCAGCTGACTTATTTAGAAAGCTGACTTAACTAGCTGACTAAGCTAGGTGACCTAACTAGTTAGCTAGCTGTCTTAACTTGCTGACTTTACAAATTAACTAGATGAATGAAATCGTTAGCTCACTAGTTAGCTAGCTGAATAGATAGCTGACATAACTATTTAGATAATTAGTTTGATAGGAGACTTAATTAGCTGACAAATAACTAACTTATGAGCTTTCTGACTTAGCTTGCTG
>NW_007252460.1:2540-5697 GCF_000164805.1 Carlito syrichta | reverse complement strand
ATTTTTTCAGGAGTCCAAAGTCTTATTACAGGTGAATGTCCTTGAGAATCCAAATTGAAATGTAATTAAAAACATGGCATTATTTACAATATAATAGGGAGAGCTATATTTGAATTCCCCTTCCTGCAATGTAATTATTTGATTGTTTAACGTTTGATGGGTTCTCGACTATAGCTTGACCATGAGGATTATACAGAATTTCTGTAGAATGAGAGATGGCAAACTGGGTACAAAACGACTGAAAAACTTTTGATGCATAAGCAGGAGCATTATCAGTTTTTAATTGTTTAGGAATACCCAGCTGTGAAAAACAAAAGAATAAATGTTGGACTACATCTTTATAGGCTTCCCCTGTTCTGGGGGAGGTTAAAATTACATGGGACAATGTATCCACTGTTACATGTAGAAACAACAATTTTCAAAAACTTTGGAAATGAGTAACATCCATTTGCCACAAAACATTAGGTTTTAATCTGCATGAATTAACTCCTGAGGGTAGGGGCTTATTATAAATAGGACAAAAAGTGCATTTTTTATGATTTATCTAACCGTTTCTTTTAGAATGTGAAACTGGTGCCTTAAAGCTGCAGCATTTTGATGATGAATTTTATGGGATGGCTGAGTCGATTCACTAAATAATGTACAAGGAGAGGGCACAGGACCGACTTAGTAAAGGCATCTGCTAATTTAATACCTTGATATAGAGGTCCAGGGAGACCTGTCCCAGGGTGGCTCCTGCAAGGAGTGAGCAGGTCCACCCTGTGAACTGATGCTTGCAGAGGGGTGGGCGTCCAGGCGAAGACATGCCCCTGTGACTGGCGCACCCCTGGGATGGGCTTGGCAGCCAACTCTGGCTCCACTCTCTGGGCTCCCAGGTCATCAGAAGGGACTGGGACTCACAGTGGGGCCCCGTGAGGGGTCTGGATGCCAGGTGCGGGGGCTCACACCTCTCCTCCCGGCACTCTGGGAGGCTGAGCCTAGAGGATTGCCTGAGCCCCCGGGTTAAAGACCAGTCCGGGCACCTTGGTGAGACCTCGTCTCTACAGAAGCCAAAAAATTGAGCCAAGCATGGTGATGCACGCCTGTTGTTCCGGCCACTTGGGACGCCATGGTGGTAGGATCACCGGAACCCAGTGGGTGGTGGCTGTGGTGACCGAGAGTGGGCCCATGCACTCTGGCCTGGGCTACAAAGTGAGCCTCTGACTCCGAATAATAACACGAAACACCACCACCACAATCACAGGGTGGGCTCAGGGACTCAGACTGGCATCCCAGCACTTCGGAGGCCAAGACTAGCGGACAGCCTGACTATGGTTCCTAGACCAGCTAGGGACCCTGGTTGAGACCTTGTCTTGGACATCAAAAATAAATCCAAAGATTAGCCAGGTATGATGGCACAGGCCTGTGGTTCCAGCCACTAGGGGGCCGAGGCAGAAGGATCACCTGAGCCCATAGGAAGAGTCCACAGTGGCCATGAGTGTGCCCCTGCACTCTGGTCTGAACAGCAGAGCAGGATTCTGACTCCAAATAATAATAGTCACCACCACCGCAACCACCAGCACTGCCACCCAGCATGAGGAGTCACCCCCAGGGATGGCAGAGGAAGAGGGACTTTCCTGCCTGTCATTCATGGGAGGTTTCAAAGGTGGCAACTGGCACATCCATCCCGCCCCTTCAGCCACATGTCCCAGAAGGCCCGCCTCCAAGCCCCACAAAAGTGCCCCAAGGCAAAGACACGTGTGAGCTCACAGAATTGACGGCCCTGAGTTAGGGTGGCCGTGAGGCACAGAGCAATCAAGGTTGTTCAACAATGCCACAGCCAGCCCAGGTTCTGGTTGCTTGGTCTGCCACTTTCAGGTGGGGATGGGCCCCTTCCTCTCCTGATCACTCCATCATCCCTCACCCACAGGCACCTCATTCACAGGAGTCATGGACACCCATTGTGATGCATGTGGGAAGCCCTTTTTTGTCACCTTAATCTACATCAACTGGGCTGGGTTGCAAAGACACGATCGTGGTTTCTGGGGCCTCGACCTGTGGGGCACATCGATTCTCCTGCCTCAGGCCCCGATCAGCCAGGACTCTTGGAGCCACCACGTCTGGCTTGAATTGGGGGACCTATCACCAAAACAATGTCGGGCCACATTGCCTGGTCTGGTCTCTGAGCCCTGGACTCAGTCAGCCTCCCACCTCGGCCTCCAAGGGTGCAGGGCTGATGGTCGTGAACCACAGTGCCTGGCCTGGATTCACACATTGTATCAGCATGAGTGATGCAAATAACGCCCTGAGAGAGAGGCCACTGATTCCATTGTAGCTGGGACCATGGGCCCCACCACACATGACTCCAGTGTTTGCATTACAGGTAGCGATGAGGTCTCACTATGTGGCCCAGGCTGGTCTCGAACTCCCAGGTTCCAGTGGTTCCCCACTTCAGCCTCCCAAAGCCAGAGCCTGATTGTCTGCCAATCCACCATCTTTCGGGACCTCTAGGCCCAAGGCAGTGCCTTCTTCCCAAATGATCTCTATTTGTCCACTATGATCCAAACTCCAAACAGAAATAGATGCTCTTATTTTTCTCCTTCTTTCCTTTTTTCTTTTAGTCAGAGTCTCACTCCATCTCCCATGATGGACAGCAGTGGCTCCTTCCCGACCATGGCAGCCTTAGGCCATTGGGCTCTGGCGAGATTTTCCTCAGCCTTCTGAGGAGCAAGAATGACAGGTGGGTGCCACCACACCCAGCTAATTTGGGATGGATGGTAGTGAGGAGTTCTCACTGAGGTGCCCGGGTATGTTTCATCCCTTGGACATGGGCTAGCTGCTGGCCTCGGGCTCCCAAAGCACTTGGATGATGAGGCTCAGCCCCCAAGCCCAGCATCGATCCATCGTCGAAAAAGAACCAGAAAGCCAGGTGTCGGGGCACATGCCTGTAATCTCAACACTTTGTGAGCCCGAGTCAGGAGGATGTCTGGAGAATAGGACCCAAGTCCAGCCCTGTGCAATGCAGGGAGACCCTGTATCTACATCCATCCAAACAGGGGCTCTGGGGTGGAGGTGCCTGTAGTGCCAGCCACTCCAGATGCTGAACAGGGAGGATCGCCTGAGCCCACAATTTCAAGGCTGGCAGAGAATGAGGGTCATGTCCAAAGACCCAAGACTG
>NW_007252460.1:0-1330 GCF_000164805.1 Carlito syrichta | reverse complement strand
CTGGAGACCTCTCTTCTATAAGAAGTCTGGCCACGTCCCCCAGGTTGGTCTCCGACCCCTGGGCTCAGGAAGCCTCCCGCCTCATCCTCCTCGGGCATGGGGCTGACGGACATGAGCAATGGTGCCTGGCCTGGACTTGCACGTTCTGTTGGGGGGCGACCCAAAGGAATGCCATGAGAAGGAGGACAACGCAACCCGTGTAGCAAGGACTGCAAGAGATACCATGTGAGACTCCAGTGTTTGCAATATGGGGAGCGATGAGGCCCAGACTGGTCCCCAACTCCCAGGCTCCAGTGTTCCCCTGCCTTGGCTTCCCAAAGCCACAGCCTAATTGTCTGCCGATCCAACATCCATTGGGAACTCTAGGCCCAATGATGGTTTTCCTCCCCAAACGATCTCTGTCTTTTCACAGTGAACCTAACTCCATTCACAAATGGATATTGTTTTTTTTTCCTTTTTTCTTTTTTTTTTGAGTCAGAGTCTTACTCTGTAGCCCAGGCTGGAGAGTGGAGGCTCACTCTCGGCCACTGCAGCCTCGACCTGCCAGGCTGTGGAGTACCTTTTCCTGGCCTTCACAGGAACTGGAATGACAAGCATGCACCACCATGCTCAGCTCATTTGGAATGGAAGGTAGAGATGGGGTCTCGCTGAGGTGCCTGGGCAGGTCTTCACCTGCCAGCTCGGGCCAGTCTCTGGCCTTTGTCCCAAAGCGCTGGGATGATGAGTCTGAGTTCCTGAGCCCGGACTCGGTCTTTCAACAAAAACAAACTAGAAAGCCTATCCAGGCGACCAATGACTTGAATCTCAGCGCTCTCAGAGGCCAAGGTGGGAAGATTGCTTGAGCCCACAAGCCCAAGGCCAGCCTGGGCCAGGCAGGGAGACCCCATCTCCGCACCCATCCAAACAGGGGATCTGGGGTTGAGGTGTCCATTGTCCTGGCCACTCCAGAGACTGGAGAGGGAGGACTGTCAGAGCCTGCTATTACAAGGCTGGCGGTGAATGACATTCGTGTCCTCAGGCCCCAGCCTGGGACACAAAGCCAGACCGTATCTCCAAAAACATCAGAAATGTACACAGATTCACATCTGGGCATGTTGTGTTCACAGGGCGACTGGCTTTCTTGGTGGAAGGGCCTCAGCACCGAGAGAGGGATGGCCTGCCTGGGGAACATTTCTCACCTTGGAGAGGAGAGCTGACAGGAATCCACCCAGGGAAACTAGGGAACTCCCGCACCAAAGTGGGGGCAACCATTAGGGGAGGTTAGGCTTGGAAGGTGCCGAGCTTGGGGGACCCTCATATGTGGGCAGGGCGGGGGGGAAGGACTGAGTGC
>NW_007252459.1:4531-9125 GCF_000164805.1 Carlito syrichta | reverse complement strand
CCTGACTCTGCAGGACGCCAAAACAGTTTTTGGTGACCTAAAATTCCAGTTTTGTGAATATCAAGTGAAAGACGTCCATAATGTTCTTTGGGAACTGAAATCCAAGATTCCTGGTTCCCCTTCACATGACCTTCACAAAATGTGGAATATTCCAAACTCCAAACCACAATTCCTACCTGCCCACCCCCAAGAATTTTCTGTACTTTGAGGTCACATGAATCCAGAAATTTTGTACCTATATACCTTTTGATTCTGGGGAATATGATTGTGGTCATAGATGGTCCCAGGAAACAAACGGATTTCTAAGGCCAAATCCTTGATTACAACTAACAAGAGGACCAGAAATATCCTGAGGATCTGTAATGACAGATTTAGCGTATCCACGGATCAAGTAGCTCTGAAAATGTAGGAATACAGAAGCCCAGATTGCTGATTAAACCTTATCAATACGTCCTGTAGATTCTGGAAAATGAGAACTCCTAGA
The DNA here is from genome assembly GCF_000164805.1 of Carlito syrichta. Classification (NCBI taxonomy): domain Eukaryota; kingdom Metazoa; phylum Chordata; class Mammalia; order Primates; family Tarsiidae; genus Carlito; species Carlito syrichta. The sequence continues at coordinate 8,641 of NW_007252459.1, read as the reverse complement.
ACGGGATTTCCTTTTAATTCTCAGTAAGATGCCCTGATTTTTCCTGTCGATTTGGATTCCAAATTCAGTATATCAAAAGACAGATGCCCAGAAGTTTCCTAGGTTCATGGATTCCATGATTCCTGGTTACTATTAAAAGTATGTAGTATACATTTGCAAGGGCATAACTCTTGTCCCTTCTAAAATAAAAAAGAACACAGAAGGGGAAGGATTACAGGGTTCACCTTAAGACCAGAGTTACATCCAAATATGGAAATAAGATTCTTTTTGTCCTGGAATCTGGCCTTAGTTGTTCTGAGGAACCTAACGGACTTGGAGTGCCCAATACCATTTACAATTTTAAGAGGACCAGAATTTTGCTGGAGTTCTGAAATGACCGATTCATAATATCCGAATGATAAATTGCTCTGAAACATTTGGGGAGTTCGAAGATGTTTCTTTTTTGTCCCATAGCATACAACCTGGGAATTTTTCGGATTTAGGGCGCGTTCAACAATGATTCTTTATTCGTACTTAGTTGGAGGCCATGCAGTATCCTGTATGTGAGGACTCTCTTTCCCTTGATTCCTGTTTGGAAACCCTGATACTTGTATAGCCTTTAGTCAGAAGTCATGTAGATTTTTTTGGTAGAGGAACCGTGGAAAACAGATTTCTTCCATTTTATTAGCAAGAGGCCATGTAGTTTCCTGTATATGAGGATTGCAATTACCCACATTCATGCCTCGAATCCCTGATTCTTCTTTAGCCGTCAGCAAGGTGCCTTGTAGATTATCAGTACTGAGGACTCGCATAACCCAGATTCCTTATTTTTAACAACACCTGTGCAATTTCCTGTATATGAGTACTCCTGTTCACAGATACATGCTTCGAAAGCTTTAATCTTGTTTAAATCTGAGGAAGACGCCAAATACGTTTTTGGAGATTGAGAAAACACGTCACCTGCATTCCTTATTCTTTCTTAGGAAAAGTCACTGCATTTTCCTGTATATGAGGATTTCATTTCCATAGTTCATGGAACCAAGATTCCTTATTCTTCCATATCATCAGGTCGTGTAGTGTTCTGTATATGAGTACTCCCATTACTGAAACACCTGCTTCATTCTCAACAAGACGCCAAGATATTTCCTGGTGAGCTGGAATTCCAGTTGTTTGGATATCAAGAGAAAGATTCCCATAAAGTGCTTGAGGAATTGGAACCCAAGATTCCTGGTCCCTTTTCAAAAGGCATCCTAAAAATATGGCAACATAGAAGACCAGATAGCTGATTAAACCTTATCAAGAGAATTTGTAGATTTAGGTGATAGAGAACTCCAAGAACCGGATTCCCTTTCCGTTCTCAGCAACATGCCCTGAATTTCCCTGTCCATGTGCACTCCAAAACACTGTGTACAAAAATGCGGATGCCCAGATGTTTCCTAGGGACGTGGAATCCATGGATACTGGTTACATTTTAATAATAAGTACTAAATATTTGGAAACTGCAAAACCCTCGGCCCCTCTACAAATACAGTACAAACGGAAATTTATGGATCACCAAGTTCATCTTACGACCAAAATTACATCCAAATAAGGCAATAGGATATGTTTTTTCCGGGAATCTGGCCTTAATTGTCCCGAGGAACTTAAGGGATTTGTACTACCAGATACCTGATTACAACTCTCAAAAGGACCAGAATGTTGCTGGAGTCCGCAAATGACTGATTCATCATACCCACAAGCCAAAAATCTCTGAAACATGAGACGAGCTCGAAGCCTTGATTCTTGTTTATACCTCAGAAAGACACCCTGAGAATTTTTCGGATTGTGGACTAGTGTATCACAGGTTCCTTATTCTTCTTTACCGAGGGATCATGTAATATCTGTATATTAGGACTCCCTTTCCCGAGAATCCTGTTTGGAAACCCTGATTCTTGTTTTGCAATTAGCAAGATCTCATGTAGATATTGTGACGGAGGAACCGTGTAAATGAGGTTTCTTAGTTCTCCTTAGCTAGAAATCATATAGATTTTGCATATGAGTACTGCTCTTACCTATTTTCCAGCTTCTGAACCTTGATTCTTGTTTAGCCCACAGAAGATGGCCTGTTGATTTTAAAGACTCCATTTCCAGATTCATGCTCGAAAAAACCATGATTTGTGTTTAGCCCATAGCAAGATGACCTTAAGCTTTTTTGGGATTGAGGACCCGAATAATGCAGATTCCTTATTCTTACTAAGCAAGAGGCAGTGAAGTTTCTTGTATGTGAGGACACCCATTACCCAGATTCTTACTTCAAAAATCTGATTCGTGGTTACCACGTAGGAAGATGGCCTGTTGTTTTGGGACTGAGGACTCATATAAGGAAGATTCCTTATACTTTCTTACCAATATGTTGTGTAGTTTTCTGTATATGACGACCTCCATTTCCCAGCTTCCTATTTCACTCTGCTGGATGCTGAGACAATTCCTGGTGACTGAGAATTCCAGTTTTTTGAATATCAAGAGAAAGACGTTCATAATGTTCTTTGGGAACTCGTATCCAAGATTCCTGGTTCCCTTCACAAGACCTCCCCAAAATGTGGAATATTCCAAACCCAAAACCCCAATTCCTACCTGCCCACCCAGAATAATTTTCTGTAATTTGAGGTCACCTGAATCGAGGAATTTTGTACCAATATACCTTTTGATTCTGGGGAATATGATTATGGTCGTAGATGGTCCCAGGAAACAAAAGGATTTCTAGGGCCGTGCAGTTACCTGTTTATGAGTACTCCTGTTCACAGATACATGCGTCGAATGCTTGATTCTTGTTTAGATCTTACGAAGCTGCCGTATACTTTTTTGGATATTGAGGAAACATGTCACCTGTTGGGAGCCAACATCTATAACTACATGGCTGAGGCCTGTAAAGGCCCATCTGGAAGATCGCCTCTGACATAGGATATCAGTTATACCTATAATATTGGCGTGTGATTAGTGACCAGTGTGCATACATGGCAGTAAAACTTATAAGTAAATCTCTATACACCTGATGGAAAGTTGCATAGCAGAATTATTTTTTATGACCTTGTCCCTTCTAAGTTTTACTTCTTCCTAGATATTTTTTAACTTCTATTTCCTGGTAGACTGGTTAGTTAGCTCTTGTTCCCAAAGGCAGTTTCTCCTAGGATTAAGATTAGAAACTAAATTACCATAATAGTTTTATTGCCCTGCCTCTAGTCAGGCAGGACGTTTTTCTAGTTTCGTTACATGCTGAAACTCTGTTTGCTTCAGCCCGAGGTCATTGTCATGGTAACCGTGCAGCCCATTATCCAAGAGTGTGACAGCTACTATTTGATTTTTAGAATAGACTTGTTTGGATAAAAATACATTTAAAACGATACAATTTCCATCGAAAAGATTTAAACAGTAATAAGCATTCATAGAAAACTTTTAAGTTTTGTTTAAGCTTTTAAGTTTCCTTTTCTCAGATTATGACTTTAGTTCCTGTTCCTGTAGGCCAATTTTAAGTATACCAAAATTTTTCCAACGGTGCTGTTTTTGCTTCTAATATAACAATAGGAAATTTTACACGTAGCCATGTATTAATGTACTAGGAAAAAAGATTTAAGTTTTGGGTTAAAGTCCAATCACTAGATCATATAAAAATTAAAGTTTAGGTTTATGAAACTCATATAAGTCATGGTAAGGAATAAGACTTGAATTAATTGTTATAGAATTACAGGGCACTATGTTGAGTCATAATAGGTTAATGGAATAAATAAAAATTAAGTCATTTAAGTAAACTTATAGATTATAGTGTTAAGTTGATAATATCAACCGTTAAAAAATATTAGGAGTCAGTGAAGTTGGATTGAACCTAGAGTTAACATAGAAAGTTTTCGTATTAATCAGGGTTTAGAACAAAGAGTATAATATGAATGATTTATTGAACACTATGGAAGACATTTTGAACAATTGAAATTGTGCACCTGTGACCTTGATGTGAGTTTTGTGAAGCACGTCAGGCATCATGGAGTTCGAATTGTTTGCTCGAAACTTGCAAGTCTTGTGATTGTCTTGTGATGCAAGGTTTGTAAAGCATGGAACTTTGTACGCCCCAGTAAGTGATTATCACACTGCTGGAGGGTG
>NW_007252459.1:1930-4294 GCF_000164805.1 Carlito syrichta | reverse complement strand
TTTAGAATCAGTAGACTCTCTTCATTGTTTTCCTGTTGACATAGAATTTGAACCCCTAAATGGGAACCTATACCAATGAAATTATTAAAAGACTTAAAAGCTGCTTGTCATGATTACGGCCCAACAGTGCCATATACACTAGCCTTCGTAGATGGGCTACGTACTTGGTGGATGATTCCTTATGATTGGTTTCAAGTGGCTAAAGGATGTTTGACAGGAGGATAATTTGTGCTATGAAAAATGGAGTATGAAGAGTTAGTTAAAAGGAAAGTTGTAGAGCAGAATCTTACTAAACGAAGTCCAGAATGGGGTAATGTCACCATGGATATGAATATGGGAGTAGGAGAATATTGTAATACCCACTCTCAAGCACAATTGCATACAGATGTACTTACGGCTGTGAGTGATTTAAGTGTTATAGCCTGGAAGCGGCTACCTTCTCCCGATCATACCATTCCTGGCCTTACCACTGTAAAGCAAAGATCAGATGAGCCATATGAAGAGTTTATTGCTAGATTTACTGATGCAGTAGGAAAGTTAGCCATAAACAAAGTAGCTGAAGACCTTATTATTAAACAATTGGCTGTTAAAAATGCTAATAACACTTGTTAGGCTTTAATAAGACTGATAAAAAAGACTGGCAATATAATTGATTATGTCAAACAATGCTAACAATAATTATGATGATTAAAAATCCTTCCTTCTTGCCACCCTTGCTGCACCTCTCTCTAAAGTTTCCTTTAAAAGTTAAGAATACTGAAATAAAGCCTGAACTTAGACACACTTTTCTTTTCCTTATAGAAATGTAGAGAGTTCAAGTAATAATAAGCAAATGTATGTAAGTAAAGTATAAGTGATATAAGTAATATAAGTAATGTATATAAGCAATGTATATATAAGCAATATAAGCTATGTATATAAAGAATATATAAGTAATATAAATAATATAAGTCATACATAAGTAATACGTAAATAATATAAGTAACATAAGTAAAATAAGTAATATAAGCAATATAAGCAGTATATATATAGCAATATAAGCAATATATATAAGCAATATAAATAATACATAAGTAATAAATAATATAAGTAATATATAAACAATATATAAATAATTTATATAAGTAAAAGTATATAAGTAATAAACAAAAGAATATCTCTTTGCAGTCTTGCTTTAACTGTGGTCAAGTCAGACACATTAGCGGAGATTGATTAAGCAAGGTATAGCTAACTTACATGGCACATTGTCACCATTTACTGGGTCTACTCGACTAAAGACTTTGAGTTCCAATTGCCAGAAAGACTTTCATTAAGCTAGAGAATGCCTATCTAAATTTCATAAAAATGGTGATCCTTTAAATGAACAACGAGCCACCCCTGGGAGTACAGGACTGAACTTGTGTTCCTCCACCGCAACAATATTATCTCCGGACGTTCTGGTAACCTCAATTCCTGTGGGAGAAGGGCCCTCTCCCAGAAGGAATAGTGGGTGTAATATTAAGCAGAAGTTCCTTGTCTTTACAAGGAATTTCCATTATTTCTGGAATGATGGATTCGGATTACACAAGAGAAATCCAGGTGCTTGTTGTTCCCCCTAGCAAAACTGTGCAGTTTAAAAAGGTCAGAGAATAGCCCAGTTGCTGCTCCTGCCTTATCATAAAACAGGTAAAATTAACTAACCTGCCTAGAGGTAACTCTGGATTTGACTCTAGCGATGTTGCTTTTTGGGTTCAGGAGGTTACTAACCCTAAACCTCTAGAAGACATATATATAAGGAGTTAAGATTAAAGGCTTATTGGACACCGGAGCCGATGTTTCCTGTATTGCCGGGAAAATTTTCCTGCATCTTGGTCTACTCAAAAAGCTCCTTTGGGACTCATGGGCATTGGTCGAGTACCCTCAGTAGCCAATAACACTAAAAATTTTAAATTGGACAGATAAGACTTCAAAAACTTTTTGCCCATACATTATTCCATCTATCCCCTTTATATTATGGGGAAGAGATATTCTTGCTCAAATAAGCATGCATTTATATAGCCCTAATGATAAAGCTTCAGCACAAATGCTGTAGATAAGCTATGATCCTTTTAAGGGACTTGGTAAAGACAGACAGAGAATACAAAAACTTACTCTAGAGAATGAAAAAACAAACCGAGCTGGCATTGGCTATTCAAATTTACCCTATAGGCCATTGTTGTTAAAGTTGCATGTCAATAAGCCAGTTTTGGGTAAAACAATGGCCTATACCATCTAAGAAACTTAAGGCAGCAAAAGATTTGGTGCAACAGCAGTTGAAAGCTGGCCTATAATTGTTATAAAGAAAAAATAAAACAAATACTTAGAGTTATGCGTAAGGTGAAAATG
>NW_007252459.1:0-1392 GCF_000164805.1 Carlito syrichta | reverse complement strand
TGCTAGATGCCACGCTCTACATTACTCGCAGACTATACCTTCAATAACATATATCTTGGAAGCCACAAGTGATTTGAGTCATAGAAAGAGGGAACTTAAATAAATAAATAAATAAATAAAAATAAAATGTAGCTTAAACATAATTTACCTCATCTGCCAAGGACATTATAATTTCTTAATTATTGCATGAGCCACATTTTACATAGTGATTAAATTCAGATTAACTAAAGGGTTGGATGTTACAAGGATGTTTATTAAAGCAATCATTCTCTTAAGTAAAAAGGGTTAATAGGGAAAATCTTCATAGCTATTGTCATAGGGAAAATACAGTTGGCAGTTTATCTTAAAACATTTCATTAACAATGCATTATCTTATCACATTATCTACAAGAACCTTGTTATTAAATATGTGGTTTGCAGATCAGCAGCTTGGACATCATCAGAGAAATTGTTAGAGATATTAATAGGTCAGAAATAGTCTGATTTCTGATCCTTTTTACATGGCCTGTGTCCACTGAATCAGACCCACTAAATCAAAATCTGCGTTTCAACGAGATCCTCCAGGGTAAATGTTGACATTTGAAGTTTGTAAAGACTGGATCATAATAGGATAGTCATTGAAACCATGCCCTCTTAATTCAAGAGGATCATGTTTTCCAATGATAGCAGTGCCTTCAAAACGGCATTCCACGGCACAATTTTTTTTTTCTTTTTGGCATTTAACACGAGTTAGCTTTATTAGTTACTTGTCTGTTGTAATATTCTCCTTAAATAATAATGTTAATAATAAATATAAACAATAATAAATTGCAAGCGTTCAAGGCAAATTCTGGGTAAACAAAATAAGAAAGGTTTTCACCTCCTTTGTCCCCTCTCACCCCCATATGTACTTGAAAAGCCATTTCAAGTTTCCACATGGCTTGATAGGTCTCTTCTCTAGGGGGTGGCTGGGACAAAAAGAATGTTAAAAAATTCCTTGTTCTTCTATGATAAATTTCTCTCAAGTTTATATCTCAACACTGACATACACCGCGTCTTTTGAAAACTGCTAGTCTTCATACTGTCTCTCCCTCCTCCCACACTCTTTTACAGACCATTCAATTGATATTTGTGCTAGCATGGAGCATTCTGCCCTTCCTTGGTTCACTCCTTTTACTAACAGCCACCGCTTTCCCTGCCCTTATGCCCTAAGTTTACTTCACTTATTCGGGTTCCTGACTGTAGGCATGTCTGGTCTCCCTGACAATCGTCCTGCATATACATCTAAATCTTTCCAGCAATTTTAATCCCAATTTAATATTTCTCATTCCACAGAAATTCCCTACAACCCACAAGGTCAAGCCATAGTTGAAGAGTTCACCAAACTTTAAAAATCAATTAAGTTATAAGAGG
>NW_007252458.1:0-4995 GCF_000164805.1 Carlito syrichta | reverse complement strand
CCTCTGAGAGACTGTGGTAAGCGAATTGACACAGAGGGGGGTGGTGCTCAATTGCCAGCTACCAGACTAGATGATTCACAAATGTTAGCTTAAATAACTTGGCAAATCACTGATTATCTCTGATTTCTCCAATGGAAAATAGATGAAGAGCGAAGTTGACTAATCTGTAAAGTGCCCTCCATTTCTGACAATCTGGGATTCTGTGATCCTACAATCACAGAAACTAGCTCCAGGGATCCGTGATGCCTTCACATGGCTTCCAGCAGCAGTACTTGGTACTCAGCACTAATGTACATTAGCCACTACTACCTGACCTGTTACATTTCCTACAGGCTGTCTCCCATGAGATCACACATTCTCAAAGGGCAACTTTGTCTTCATTTCTGTGGTCCTCCTCCCAACTCCTTTCCTAGGTGCAACAGGCCTGAAAGTAGGTTGTAGATTGTCAGCAGGCACTAGGCAATCTTTTGCTTGGTCCAGGGTTCTAGAGCACTGCGGAGTCCTGTGCTTTGGGCTTGAGGTCCTCCCTTCTGTTTCTACCCCAGTGGCTCATTCTCTACACTACCCACAACCAGGCTTCCTGGCCATAAAAGGTTAAAAGTCTACCAGTGAAGATCTTACCCCCCACCATGGACTAAGAACTGGTTGATTTCTCTGGCCCTGTGCTCTGTGACACCCTCAACACTCAGATTACCCACCTCTACTAGGGCCAGCATCTACTCTGAGTGCCCGGCTCCTCTGTCCACACCCAACTCCCTCTCTGGCTGTTGTTACTTCAAGGTAAGGAAACTCTGAGCTGCTACTTCAGTTCCATATTCAGGTTTCCTGTCATTTTCTGTCACCCTGTCCTCACTTCCTGAAGCTTGAGTCAGTTCCTTCTGCTTGGGGCACTTATATTTTAAAAGGATCAAATGTTTCTGTGCCTGGTCTTTGGTGAGGTCTTGAAGGTGAGGGTCATGGGGCAGTCACAGAAAATGGTGCTCTCACTCTGAGTTTGTCATCTTGTCAAAGAAACACACATTCAACCAGAAAACACATTAGAAAATGCTGCAGCATCTGTTCCTAAATCAGGGAGGCGGGAGGCAGTTGCATTTGTGATAGTAAAGGAATTTGAAGTGCTTGATATGGACTGTAGTAATCAAGAAAGGCTTCATGAGATAAGTGATTTATATGTGGATTCTGGAAGGTAAGGTTGAAGAGAAACTCACAGCACTTAAAAGTGGGGTTTTCGTGGTAGCTGTTCAAATAAACTTTAGCCAATTGAATATCAGAAAGGAATAACTCACGAGGGAAAAGTAAGGCATGGAGGGAGAGAGGCTCAAAGGTTTGGGGGCAGTGTGGAATCTGAGCTTCCTGGTAGAAAGATTTGGCTCCAAACAATAGAAAGAATTCTGAAAGAACCAGAGATCTTTGTGGTTGCTGTATTGCTGTTCATTAAGATTTGCTGCACCCCACCAGAACCACTCCTTCCCTCTTGAAATCAGACATGCTCAGGTGACTTGTTCTGGCCAGTGACAGACATCACTTTCTGGTGGAGACTAAGACCACTGTGAGTTTTGCCATGCTCTTTCCCTCCCTGCCCACCAAGGCACCTGCAATTCTCGAGCAACTCCTCTGGCAACCTGTGTCCCTGAGTGAGAATGATGACAACTCAAGTGGAGAGCTATCCATCAAGTGAGGGACTTGGAGTATTTAACTAAAAAAATGATTTATCTGCTGAGAATTTAGGGGCATTTGTTTTCATATCTGACCTAGCCTCTCCTAATCTTGTCCATAGAGTTCCTACCTGATTTGCTCACAATAGTGAAATCCCCAGGGTGTTCAAGCAGGACTGAATGAAACTGGTCCATGAAAGAGAAGAGAAAGTCTGCATTAGGAATAGAGATACTCTAAGGTCACTTCCAAATCTAATGATTCTATGCCAGGGGGGAGTTTTATTTATCTCTCCTACTTCATGATCTGTTTATCATGGTGGCACCAAAGTTATTTTAAAGGAAGAGTAAATTGTAGAAGGGGAAAAAAGTCTTTTAGATCATTTAGAATCCTCCTCTGGTCTCAGAATAGGAATGAGCCCAGATATTATTACACCACCCAGATATATAATTGTCTGGAGAAACCACAGAATTTAATCAGAGATGACACCAGGAAAACTCACCTCTCCTTAGCAAATGTTCCAAGTTCATTCATGATGAGGTAGTGAGGTGTGGCACACAAAAACAGAACATGCCCTGAAGCCAGATAGACTTGGTTTGATTAAGCCAATTATTGTATCTTGAGAAAGTGGGCTAGTTTTTCTCAAGCAACAACTTACTATAAAACATAGACTGTCTATAGAGCCTGCAATATGACATCAAATTGTCCTTCCCTCACTCCCACCTAGAGGGAACTCCTAACGTTTTCAAGATGTACCATAGAAGAGCTCTCCCAGGACCATGCATGAATTTCATGCTCTGAGGTCCAGCTTGTTTGGTTCAGCTTCAGGACGGAATTTTCTCACTGCACTCATCATCCTGGGGTCAGCTGGTAAGCCAGTGAGTGGCTGTTAGAGCCCTCTAGCCCTGTGTCTGTTCCTGGCTGCCTAGTCCCTGCCCTCCCCCCCACAGCAGGCAAACACAGGTATGTCAGCACCTGGGCACACCTACATTCACACATACACACAATGCTTCATTCTGAAAACAACTTTATTATTTCTCAATTTTTTCAGAAAAACTCCTGGGATGTTGTGGCCAAGATTTCACCACCACAGACGATTTAGAGTTTATGAGCCAGTCACCAGCAAGGGACCACATTATGTACATAATAAGAAAAGCAGCAGCTGGTAGGGGGAGGGAGAGGAGAGGAGGGAGGAGTAGCCACAAGTGGAATTCCATCCTGCCAGGCCTTCTCAGGTCTAGATTTAGACAATGTCTTCTCTATATTCTCCTTCCAGTACCACAGAGGGCAGAGACAATAGGGCTGACAAACTGAAATAACTGTCACTAACAGCAAATAGCTTAATATCCCAAGAGGCTGGGAGTTTGAAGAGTGGTGTCAGATCAGTCAGACTGTAGGCTGAGGGCCAGTGCCTCATCCAAGACCAACCCCTCTGGGCCCTGAGCACCATCTTGGTGCCCACAGGCCCTACACACATAACACAGGAATGACAGAAATCTGAACCCTGCTGTCCACAGACAGCGCTCTCCTTTCAGTGAAGGACACAGGCCACTTAATGCCTTAAAATTCACATGATCAAGGGCAAAAGCAATGGGATTCTATCCTTACAGTCCAGGACCACAAATAGTTCCTTCAATTATGTTGAACAGCCAGGGAAGAATATGCTGTCCTCTGCGACCCAATAGCTAAAACCTATGGAGAGTTCTTCAGTTTCCTATTCTGTGAGACCTAGTCAGATGTTCTCTGAGGTGATGTATTTAATCCCTTGAATGCTGTTGATGGCAAAACCACTTCCCCCCAGTAGCAGGAAAAAACACAGGCAAATGAGGCAAAGAAATTTATCAACCAAAATGATACTGAACTTCAAGTTATTACACTTATTGGAACCATCTTCAGTTATCTTTATAGGACCACAAAAGATCAGGACCTGCAAAACATGAACAAATATTAGGTCAACAAACCAACAGTGGGACTTTTCAGATGAAGTAGATGTTCAGGTCCAGGACAGTAGCACAAAGCAGACTTGCTAGTTCCTGCAGCTCCAACTTGTCCTCAAAGCCACCTCTGTTTTTGCAGGCACTTTCCATGGACAGTTGTAGTGAAGACCTGACAATGGGAAGACTGTTCCATGGCAACTGATAGTTCTGATGTTGACAGTGAGGAAGATTTTGAGAGGAGTGGTCAAAAAAGGAAAAATTAAGCCGACAGGTGACCTGGGATGCATAGAATGAGTAGGGCATGAATAATTAGGAAGTAGATGGCTCCCAGCAGTAGCAATCAGGTCCGGGAATGCCAGAGTGAATGCAGAACCTGCTTCCATCCAGCAACCCTCCAGGTCTGCAAGAAAAATCTGAAAGTCAGAGAGTTTTCACTTTATAGGGGTGTGTCCCTCTCCTTCCCTAGTCATCTTGCATTTAAGCAAAGCTGATCCAACCACCCCTAATGACTTGGCAAACTCTACTAGGTTTCCTCCAATCTTCCATACCCTTCCAGGCTTAGGACCCATCAGCTGCTGAGTGGCTGGACTGCCACATGCCCTGGTTTGGCCCCCACATAGCAAGCCCTATCTGAGAGTAGAACCATCTCTCTTTATCCTCTTCCTTCTTACCCTTTCACAACTGTTTTTTGTGATATCTATTATCACTGCCTGCTTCTGAGCACCACAGGAGCCAATGATAGGGGTTCGGGCAGAGTCCTGTTGGTCGTGTTCCAACCTGTGTTGAGGGAAGAAAGAGGCATAGTATTGGTTCACAGCATGAGAGGCTGATCAGGCGAAGTCTTACCAGTCATCTTGCCACATGATGCAGCACAGGGGACTTGAAGCAAAGGCTGCTCCCACAGTCCCTGCCCCATGCAAAGCGTGGACCAGCAGACAGGTTTCTTTCAGCCAGGAGTTGGCTGCCTCTATGTATGGAGCTGGGTTGAGTGCTTTACATACAGTCAGTGCTCAAGTTTTGAGGTTGCTGTGGTAAGACCTGAAAGAGGTTAAATAACTTGCCCATGGCAGCACAGACCATAAGTAGTAGAACTGGAATTTCATACCCAGCTTTGTCTTTAAGCCTCATGCTCTGCTATTCCTACTACATCACACCTGATCTGGAAAGATTTACTAACTGCTTTTCATTTATTAAAGGCTAATAGGCAAATAATATTAAAGGAAGATTTGAAATGGCAGTCTCTACTGCTTTCTGCCTCTTTTTTTTTTTGCTGACTTGCCTCTTTGGTACTAGAACTTCTCCGTTTAATAAAGAAGTTGCCAAATTGAGTCAATGATTCTGTCAAAGGAGCTGCAGGTAGCCTCTGACCAAACATTCACCTCTATATAGGAACACACTTTTTAAT
>NW_007252457.1:0-7153 GCF_000164805.1 Carlito syrichta | reverse complement strand
CTAGGCTTAGCTTCCAGAGTAGTGGGATGAATGGGAGGTGATTGGCCTTCAGTTTCCCTGTTGGCAATATCAGCATGCCACTGAAATAAGGGCGAGTCAAATGTTAAGAAAGAATGCAAACTCAAGTGTTGACAAATTTTTCCATTTTTCAGAGAAAGCTGACAATCCAATATTTTATATGAAATCAGATTTTTTTTAATGTTGACAATAAATTCTATTAAAAATAATACATCATATGGGACAAATTTTGCAGGCTGGATTCAACTTGGGGCCACCAGTTCACAGCCTATGCTTTAAGTTCTTTTTAACAATATAACTACAGAATTTGGCAAAGATAGGTGGGATGTTTTATTCATAACTCTTACTTTTGAAATGACATGGATATAGTTAATGTAGCCAGAATAAAACTGCTTTCTTGAGACATGGAATTTTTGTAGGTAAAAATTTACTTTTGTTTTGTAAATAAATCTAATGAACCCTTTCTTGCTCAGTTCTCAGAAAATGTCCACCCAACAAAAATAGATGAATCAAATAAAAGAATTTTTATTTGTAACTGTGCTAACAACCAGATGGGCCATTCACTGAGGAAGATATATATTTATATATATTTACTAAGTGCCATGACATATTGCTAGATTCTGGGATTATAAATATGAATAAGTAATAGTCCCTCCCTCAAGAGGCCAACAATCTACAAAGCTGCTTCCAGACGGATGAGCTTCAGCTTCAGATCTAAGAAAGCCATATCTATTTTAAGAAGTCAGTCAGTCACATCTTCCATCTGTACTCCTGGCTGGTGACTTGACCTATCTTTATACTTATTTTTTGAATAAGCATTCTATATATTATCTGTGTAATAAACTATAAATATGTATGGGCCCCCTCCAAAAATCACAGAATTATCTTTTAGAGGGCGGGTCCCTTATAGTACGGGCTTCCCTCAAGAGGTAAGTGTCCTAGGAACGCATCGACATCAGTGTACCAGCTAGCACTGTTCTAAGAGGATGCATTCGGCTTCAGTAAATTTTTTTTTAGATTCTTTCAACGCCTTTGCCCATTTCATGGTGAGTGATTTACCAGCACACCTGCCCATACTACATTGAGTATTCAGCAGTTTTTGACCAAAAACAACATGATCAGCTGTGCTCAGTGGCTCAGCCTGTAATCCTGCGCCTTTGGGAGGCTGAGGTGAGTGGATTGCCTGAGCCCGTGGGTATGAGACCCGCCTGGGCAGCGAGACCTCATCTCTACAATAAATCAAAAAATCAGCCGGGCATGGTAGCGCATGCCTGTAATTCTGGCTACTTGGAAGGCTGAGATGGAAGGATCGCCGGAGCCCAGCAGGCGAAGCTGCGGTGGCCGGGAGCGGCCACTGCACTCCAGTCTGGGCGACTGAGTGAGACTCCAACTCAAAAAAAACAAAAAAAAAAAACCCAAAAATAACATGATCCCCATTCCCCACCCTCTTTATTCACCAGATCTCGCCCAGTGACTTTCAGTTCCCCCCAATGAAAAAAATCCTCAAAGGGCAATTTTGCCCATGATGAAGAGGTGGGGGGGAAAAAGGCAGAAACACTAAAAGGCATAAAAAAATGACAAGGTCAAAAACCGTTTTGAGCAGTGAAAAAGTTGTCTTGCTAGGTGTACTGCATGAAACAAAGAGCACTTTGAAGGTGACTATGAATTTTAAGCATGTAAGAATAAATACACACTTTTTAAATAAATAAATTCTGGGTTTGGGGGATCCCCAAATATGTATATACAATACAAGATAAGCTAAAATAAAAATAAATCAAAATTGAACCAGGAGGGCTGATCGATGAAGTCAAACTTTGAACTAATGTCAGAGTTCTAAAATCTGCCTTTCACTGTGTCAAGTGACTTGTAATAATTAATGAGAACATCAACACACTTAACATGATGACTTCTAGTCATTTAAATCAAAGGCTTCTGAAGAGAGTGCAAGCTGGTGATCACAAAGCAGATATAGTTAATCTCGCCTTCTTGTCCATAAACCACCTCATGACCCTCTTTGGTCCTGGTAGGAGTAACATTATAAGTGTCACTTGGAATGCATTAAGTGATGATTTAGCAAAACCTGTCACTTTATACCTCATATACACCTTTATTCATCAAAAAAGTATTTACTGAATGCTTGCTTTGTGCCATGCTGCACAGAGAAGATAAATAATCTGAGACTTTATCTCTGCTCTCATGGAGTTCATATCACAAGAAAGGATAGAAAAACAAAACATTTAACCAAACCAATGCATAAAGCAATGTTATATTATGGTAAGCACTATCAAGAGCTTAATTCATACAACCCAACTTCTAATAAACCTTTAATTATGCATCAAGTCCTGTGCCAAGTAATTTGCATTCACTGTCTCTTGATGATACACATTCACATTATATACAAAGCATATTAACATATGATAATGAAACAACACTAAGCAGTGTCTAGTATATGGTAGGCACCTCAATAAATAATAAACATTGTTTTTATCTCACTAATCCTTGTAATATCTCTTTGAGATGTTAGGATTTTAATACTCATCTTACTATCAAAGGATTGAAGCTTAATTTGTGAATGTGAGGGTCAGTTTTATGTGTTAACTTGACCAAACTGTTGTCTCCAATTATTCAATCCCACTAATCTGGGTGTTTCTGTGAACATGTTTTGTAGATGTGCTTAACCTCTCTAATCAGTTGACTTAAAGTAAAAGAGACTATAGTCAATAATCTAGTTGATCCTAGACTAATCAGTTAAAAAATTTAATCACTTAAAAAGATCCCAACTGAGTTTTCCTTGTAAAAAGGAGAAATGTTTCCTTAATACTGTAATATCAGCTCCTGCCTGAGTTTACAGTTTCTGTTCCTAAAAATCTGTATATAAATTTTAGACTTGCCTAGCCAGCCCCGACAATTGCTTAAGCCAGTTTCTTGCAATATACCCCTTAATATGTGTATATCATTCTGGTTCTGTTTCATATCACCTGGGTGATATGGTTGAAAGAAGGCTACTTAGTGGTACAGTCAAAATTTGAACAGATACTCACAAGTCAACATTTAGAGTCTTAGCTACCAGGCAATTGCTTCATTCAGTCATCTTGACAGACAAATGAAGTTAAAGTTCCATCTTTTCTAACTAAAAAAAAAAATCTTCAGCATTTAAAATTACATTCCAATAAATACTTTCATAAAGCAAAATATCCAAAAGCAGCAGATTAAGTGTGTTTTACACAATGTGAAGTTCTGAGAGTAGCAAAAATATCTCAAGAGTCTCAAATCCCATGAATATTGACCACAGGTTTGTGGCTTGTTATATTCTGGGTTTTTTTTTTTTTTTTTTTGAGTTGGAGTCTCACTCTGTTGCCCAGACTGGAGTGCAGTGGCTGCTCCCGGCCACTACAGCCTCGATCTGTTGGGCTCCGGCGATCCTTCTGCCTCAGCCTTCCAAGTAGCCAGAACTACAGGCACATGCTACCATGCCCGGCTGATTTTTTTATTTATTGTGGAGATGAGGTCTCGCCAAGTTGCCCAGGTGGGTCTTGAACCCTCAGGCTCAGGCAATCCACTCACCTCAGCCTCCCACAGCACGGGATTACAGGCTGAACCACTGAGCCTGGCTTGGATTTTCTTATATGCAAAAATTCCCCAGAATAAGAACCAATTCAGATGTCCACATGCTTACCTTCTGTCAACTGGTGTTCCCAACCAGCCTCTGAATGTGACTCTCATTACAACTTCATTTTGTTTTTCTCCCTTTGCCTTCAGTTACCATAAGTTCTGATTTTTAAAACTCCATGACAATAGCAAGAACCTGGAGCCAACCATGCTGTCCACCAAAAGAGGACTGGATTTTTAAAATGTGGTACATATACATGACGGAATACTACGCAGCCATAAAAAAGAACAAAATCATGAGTTTCACAGCAACCTGGATGGAACTAGAGTCTATAATACTCAGTGATCTTTCATGGCAACAAAGATCTGAGTATCACATGTTCTCACTCATAAGTGGACCTTGTACATCTATTGTAATACTATAAGAAAAGGATTGACAGTGGTGGGAATCTGTGGGGGGGACAGGGAGGGCAAGGGTGGTGGGATTAATGGTAGTCAATATCTGGGGATGAGGGGATACCCCTTATCAACAAGGGTGACTGAATGATGCATATTTGTATACCTAACCCTTGACTGTACAATTTTAAAATTAAAAATATGTTTAAAAAATTCAAAGACAAATTAACAAGAACAATTTTAGAATTAATTTCTTATAATTAAAAACACAATGATAAAATATATTAAAAAAACAAAAAAACTCCATGACAGCTATGAACTTCAGTCAGGGAAATCCTAGGGTGTTTGCTAAAACTTAAATGATGATTTTCAATTCCAGTGCTAGACATTCAATATCTCTGGAGACTGCCTAGTTCAACATTTGAACTCTATTTTTGTGGCTTTTGATAACATACTAGCACGGAAGTATGTGCTTTCAAAACTCAGATATCTGCTGCTCCCCAAAGAAAACAAGTCGTTTCAAATATGAAAGTTATTTCAAATAAGAAAGTCATTTCAAATAAGATAGTACTTGGCAAAAAATTCAATAAAAATCCAGCTTAGCTTAAAGCACAATTTTTATGTCAATGGGGTAGATAGCCAATATGGGGGGGAGTAGAAAATGTTTGAAAGATACTTCCATTTTCTCTCTCCCTGTGAACAGGGAATGCCCTTCAGCAGCTAAGAGAAACCAGGTAGTAACTTCCATCTATCTGATCCCACTTGTGGTCACTACAGGGCATATGGTTGGCCAGTAGACTTTATATTTGATTCAGCAAGTTTTCTTGATCAAGTGTATCTTCAAAGCTTGCACAACAAAATATAAAACGGGTGAGTCTTTAACCTCTCTGTGGAAAGAGTTGAGCTGGCAAAGCTACAATAAAGATAAATGTTTCTTCCATAGAGAGTTGAGAAAATGAAACAAGAAAAATTCAAGAGACCATAAAGCCAGTGAGAACAGAGACCAATTTTAGTGTCTAGCACATGGTGAGTACTATACTAAAGTCCATTGAATGCATGTGATGTTATCAAATAATGTGATTTGTTCTAATGCTATACTAATCACCCATTAGAAATTTCTTTTTCTCTGATATCTATCCCTGTGATACCCACAGGGATCCTAGTGACTGTTTTTGGAAGCATGAACCTGTCCACCATGTACACTATTGACAGGACTGTAGGTGAACACCTTACCCAAAGAAGGAAGCCCATAAAGCAACAGGATTGGAATCTAGGAATCAAGTTTCTGCCTTCACTCTCTTCTTGAAAAGTAAAAATACAAACTCAAAGAACTTGGTGGTCATTTTCTGTTACATGGAATGAAAAGCAGAAAGCTTTTCTGTATATAAAGGGAAGCAGAAATAAGAGACACAGTGCTGGTTCCAGTTCATTCTTAGGGGAGGGGTGGATAATTCCCTGCCCTTGATGTCTATGGGACACTCTGACATTATCATACCAAAAAGCAACATCCTTTTAATCTGGAGTCCTCTGGGAGGGATGCTAGTCTAAAGAAGTAGGTCATGTTATGTTCCTGTTGCAAAGCAGCTCATACCTCCATAGTTACAGCATGAGGAGGAGATGCAGCTTGAGAGGGAGGTTTCTATCAGTCTCATCTGTTAGAAATATAAGTTAATTTCTGTTTCTTGTTGTGTTAGTCAGCTCAGGCTGTCGTAATAAAACTGCATGCACTGGGTGCCTTAAATAACAAACATGTATTATCTCCTGGTTCTAGAGGCTAGAAGTGGAACACGGTCAAGTGTTGGTGAAATGTACTCATGGTCTGCAGAGAGCAGCCTTCCAGCTGTGTCCTCCCATCTCAGAGAAACAATGTTAGTGTCTCTTCCTCTTTTTATTAAGATACTAATCTTACTATGACGTTTGCAATCTCCTGATCTTCTCTAAACCTGATTATATCTCAAAAACCCATATCTGCAAATACTATCACATTGAGGTTCAGGACTTCAAAATATTAATTTTGGGAGGGCACAGTTCAGTCTGTAGAATGGGCCAAAGGGGAACATATGAGAATCCTTCAGAAAGCTTTCTTTGCTTAGTGATGAGAGACAGAGAAAATACAGGAGAGAGTCAGAGAGCCTCTCAGTAGAAGACTGAATACTGACATCCATACCCTAATCCACATGGACAACAGGAAAAGTCCATGTGACTGCAGAGAAAGAGAGTGGAGTGATGCAGCCACAAGCCACAGGATGCCCGAAACCACCAGAAGATGGAGACGTAGGAACTGATCTTTCCCCTGAGCCCCTGGACTGTCATTCTGCTGATACCCTGATTGCAGCCCAGAAAAGATGATTTTTGATTTCCGGCCCCCAGAACTGTGAGAGGATGCATCTCTGTTGTTTTGAGTCATCTAGTTTGTGTTTTTGTCACAGTAGTAGCAAAAAACAAATACACCATCAGACAGAGGAAGAAACAGAAAACAGCAAACACACAAGCCAAGGGATGAGAGACAGAGGCTAGTAGAGAGGTGAAGACAGATGCACAAAGAAGCATAGGGGTGGAAGAGAGAATGGGAGAAAAAAGTGGTGAACACCTGGACTTCAACATAAATCAGCTCTTTCGCATTTGTGCACCCTGCATTTTCACGTGTTCAGGGAGTTCCTGCTTATCCCCAGACCCCAGCAGCAGCACTGAATAATGCATGCACAAGTATTTACCTCTCATTCCTTCCCTGTACATGAATCCATTAGCACTTCAATCAAGTTCTGCCTAATTACCTCTGTAACCTGCTAATACAACCTTGTTTTTTGACTGAATGAATCATCTCATCCAGCTTAGACCAAATTAAAATTTAACACAACACCAAGTTGCCACAGAACTAGAATGCAAATATCAGTTATTTAATTAACACCTAAATGTGATTAGACAGCTCCACTGAAAGAAATACTCTAGAAGAGAAGCATAAAACTCAAGTCCACAATAATGATGTTACTGAAAGATGAGTACATTTTCCTGTGTAGTTACTACAAACTAGTTTTTGGTAGGTCTAGTGGATAAGGGGATGTCTGGCTGGAATCTCTGGTTGGTTCTCTATCCCTTGGGTGACTCTGGCTTGGGGTACTTGGAAAGAAGA
>NW_007252456.1:0-7228 GCF_000164805.1 Carlito syrichta | reverse complement strand
TTTATTTTATTCCACTTTGTTCCGAAAAGGTGGCATGGTAGAATTTCTGTCCTTTTAAATTTGCGTATGCTTGATTTATGTCCAATTATTTGGTCGATCTTAGAATATGTTCCATGGGGTGATGAGTAGAATGTGTATTCTGTGGTTTTGGATGGAGTGTTCTGTAGGTATCAATTAAGTCCATTTGGTCCAGAGTCACATTGAGGTTCCGGATCTCCTTGCTGATTTTTTGTCCTGATGATCCATCTAGGGTTGTGAGTGGGGTATTAAAGTCCCCAGTTGTGATGGTGTTAGAGAGTCAATATCTTTCTTTAGTTTTCCTAGAAGTTGCTTTATGAAAGTTGGCGCACGTATGTTGGGTGCATATATGTTTAGGATAGATATTTCCTGTTGATGGAGTGAACGTTTTATCATTATGTAGTAGCCCTCTGTATCTTTTTTAATTTTTGATAGCTTAAATGGTATTTTGTCTGAAATTAGGATTGTGACTCCTCCTCTCTTTTGTGTTCCATTCGCCTGAAAGTTTGTTTCCCATTCTCTTACTTTGAGTCTGTGTATTTGCTTTCTAGTGAGGTGAGTCTCTTGAAGGCATTATATTGTTACTTGGTGATATTTTACCCATTTTTGCCATTCTATGTCTTTTCAGTGGTGCGTTTAGTCCATTCACATTCAGGCTGATTATTGAAATGTGAGAGTTCATTCCATTCATATAGTTCTTATAGTGTTTTTGTTTTTCCACTTGGTTCTTTTTTGTCTTTCTTTTGGTTTTGGCTTTGGTTCATGTATATTTTATTCTTTTCCCTGTACTCTTTTGAAGAGCTTTGTTCTTTTTTTCTTTTCTTCTCTGTTTAGTTCTTTCTTAAGTATTTCATGTAGAGGTAGTTTGGTGGCAGTATAAGTTCTTAGGGATTGGATATCTGGGAAAGATTTTAATTCTCCCTTGCTGATGAAGCTTAGTTTGGCCGGGTAAGTTATTCTTGGTTGAAATTGTTTATCTTTTAGGACTTTGAAGATAGGGCTCCAAGCTCTCCTAGCCTGTATGGTTTCTGTAGATAAATCTGCTGCTATTCTGGTTGGTCTTCCATTGTAGGTGATCTGGCCTTTTTCTCTTGTTGCTTTTAGTATTTTTTCTTTTATGCCTACTTTGGTTAGGTGAATTATTATGTGTCTAGGAGTTGGTCTTCTCGTTTGTTGTCTTGCAGGGGTTCTCTGAATCTCTTGTGTTTGAACTTTTGCATCACTGATTAGATAAACAGAAGTTTTCTTGAATGATCTCATGGAAAGTTTGTTCTAGTGTGGTCTCTGTCTCTCTTTCTGCCTCAGGTATGCCAATTACTCTTAGGTTTGGTCTCTTGAAATAATCACTCATCTCTTGAAGGTTTTCTTCTGTCTTTTTGAGCTTGTTTTCTTTGTTTTTAAGAGTTTAGGTTAGTTCTATATTTTGATCCTCAAGCTCTGAGTTTCTTTCTTCTGCTTGGGTAATTCTGCTTTCCATGCTTATCAGTTTGTTATTTATTTCATTCACAGTATTCTTTATTACTGTTATCTCAGATATCAGCTCCTTCCTAGTGTGTCTCCTCAATTCTTTTTAATCTCCCATTATTGTCTTGATGTCAACGTTTGTAATTTGAGATTCTTAGTTCTGGGGGTTCTTCATTGTTTGCATTCCGAAGTCAGTTTTCTCAGTGTCTGCCTTCCTGGGGGTCTGGGAGAGACCCATACTCTTCTTTTGGTTTTTCTTCATTTTTGTAGATTTCTCTCTCTCTCCCCCTTCCCTCCCCTTCTTTAATTCTGTTTTTGGGAGAAGGTGAGGTTGCTTTTATTTCTCTTCTGCTATATCCTGTTCTTTCTTATGAGGGTCTTCTGGCTTTGTTCACTTTTGAGGTTGGAGTGTGGGCTGCAATCTGTACTTTTTTGCAGTTTTGAGGTTTAATTGTGAGGGAAGCTGTGGTTCAGATTGTATATGCTGATTCTAGCATCCACAACCAGGTGTATGAGCTCACTGGAACCTATTTCCCTCTGCCTTACAATCTGTCCATTCAGCAGTATGTAGTCTTGGTTCCTAGATTAAAATGGGGGTTTAAAAGAGAAAAATAATGGAGGAAGAGGGAGTCAACAGGAAGTTAAAGAGAGAAGAGCGAGAGGGAAAACAGACATGCATACCAACTATCAGGTGAGAAAGACACACAAGGCCGGAGAGAAGTGGAGGAAGATACATAAGAAAGATTCCCTAAAGAATACTGATAACTACACAGAAACAGACCAATATAAACATGAAACAGTGTAAGTCAGAAGGCAAACAACGATCGTGACCAAAATAAATAGTCAAAATGATAAAATCATAAGTCACAATAAGAGATCAGACTAAAATCACTTCAGCTCTGATCTCGGT
This sequence comes from Carlito syrichta, assembly GCF_000164805.1. Lineage (NCBI taxonomy): Eukaryota > Metazoa > Chordata > Mammalia > Primates > Tarsiidae > Carlito > Carlito syrichta. Next base: position 4,836 of record NW_007252456.1, on the reverse strand, counting down.
CTCTCCCTTTTGTTTTTCAATTGCAGGCAGATAGGTTTACTCACAGTTTGGGTTTGGATGCCTGGGAGTTGCTTTTATCTGATTCAACTTAGGGGTGGGGATTTGTCTCCTGTTTAGCAATGTTACCTTAGGAACCAAGGTGGAGTTTGTTGATAGGTGGGCAGGGCAATGGAAATCTCTGCCTCGAGAAAGGTGGAGGCAGATTCTCTTTCATAGATCCCTTTCTCTCTGCTTGTCTGGGTCCCCAAGCTTGGGGTCACGGGCTGAGTGCCTCAGTCAGGGTGGCCCCAGGGCTCCAGAGCTCCAAAGCTCCAATGGGCACGTATGAGTGGCGAGAGTGGCTCTGGGCCCCCCACAGGGTACTTCAACCAGGAATGGAACCAGTGTCTCTGAGGGGCGAGTGTCCAGAGCCTCCCTGACTGACCAGTGGCTTGGTGACCATGAGAGACAAAGTAGCCAGGGGGCTTGCTGAACCCCAGAGACTCCCACACATGCAGTGGAACAGTACAGCAGGGGGCCACAGTATTGGGTCTTGTGTGGGACCAAGGGACCCCAGGCCTCAGATGAACGCTTGCTGGTGGTAGGCTTGAATAGCCAGCAAGTGGTGCTATCCCTCACTCCAGATGGTCTTTATCTCGGCTGCTCGCCTGCCCCTCAGGCCCTGATGGTGGGATGTGGAATGTCTGCCTTGGTGGCAGCGGCAGCAGCAAGGGTAGCAGCTGGGCCACTGGCACAGGAGGTGCGGTGTGTAATGGCTGCCTCTGTGCAGCGGCTGCCTCAGAGGAAGTGGCTGCTCGGCTGCCTCGGTGGAGGTGGAGGCTGGGCCGCCTCGGAAGAGGAGGCAGAGGCTGGGCCTCCTCAGAGGAGTTGGAGGCTCGGCCACCTCGGGGGAGGAGGTGGAGGCTCGGCTGCCTTGGAGTAGGAGGCAGAGGCTTGGCCAACTCTGGTGAGGAGGCAGAGGCTCGGCTGCCTTGGAGGAGGAGGGGGTGGAGGCTCAGCAGCCTCAGAGTGGGAATGCAACAGTGGCTCCGCTGCCTCAGAGGGGGGGTGGTGGCGCCTCCCGCCGACTTGAAGGGGGGCGGCGGTGCCTCCAACACCTCACAGGAGGGGTGGTGGCGCCTCCACTGCCTCGGAAGGGGGGCGGTGCTTCTGCCGCCTCGGGGGGGGGCGGCAGTGCCTCCACCACCTTGGAGAAGGCCGCGCAGCTCTGCTGCCTCGGAGGAGGCCAAGGCTCGCCCCAGGCACTGGCGGTGCATTGTGGAATGGCTGCTGGTCAGAACGGCAGCAGCAGCCACCATGGTAGCTGCCCAGACCTTGGCGATGTCTCAGCAAAGTCTACCTTTGAGCTCCGTGTGAGGAGCAGGCTGCAGACAATGGGATCTGCAACCTCCAGGGTGAGAATCATAGCCTCTTTGCATTCTCCTCGGTGGAGAGTTTCACAGGAAGTGCTGTCCCATCGCCATATTGCCTCAGCCCGTTATTGTTGTTATTAATGAAATGTTTAGTTTGTGCATAAAACAATTCAGGTCACCTCATTAACTGGGGACAGACAGAGAAGACATTAATGACCTCACTATCCCAAGTAACTGGCTGGAAAGTAGGAGGGTTGCACATATACATCCAGTAAGTCTCGATAACCTCCCCAGAGGATGCTGGATCTAACTGATTAATGAGGAAGACGAACATAGATAAGAACAATGTACTGGTCTAATGGAAACATTTGAGTATTCAGCACATCTCCAGGTTCTTCTACAAGAACTCCAGCTGGCCCCAAGTCAGTAAAAAGGAGTGGTGGATGCTAAGAGCACTTCATCTGAGGCCATTCTTCTTGCTCTGGTCATTCTAGGGTGCAAGTGGTCATCCTGAATGGTGAGTCAACTCATTCGCCTGGTTAAAGAGTCTTCCTGTTCCAGACTAATTTGCTGAGGCGTGGTCTGTTCTGTGGGAATATCCTCATTTAAACGCATAGGGGACATCTCCTGTTGCTGACAATCTGCACGGGCTATATTTCGAGAATTATCCCTCCTTATTGGACCAATTCTGGTCACTCTCTGTGCAGAATAGCCTCTCCCACTGGTTAGTAAAATATCAGACCCTCTCCATTTTCCTGTAAGAAGATCCTTCCATTTTACCATGGGTTTAGTGGTTCATTCTGGGTTCCAGTGTCTAGCCATAGCTGAATTGACTGAGGAATCCATGTTTAAATGATAACGAATATAACGTGGCTTAATATATGATGAGGAGAGCTGTACTTAAACACCCCCTCTTGTAATATAGCTATTTGATTTTTTTTTTGAGTTGGAGTCTCACTCTGTCGCCCAGACTGGAGTGCAGTGGCCACACCCGGTCACCACAGCCTCGACCTGCTGGACTCTGGCTATCCTTCCACCTCAGCCTTCCAGATAACCGGATTTACAGGCATGTGCTACCACACATGGCTGATTTTTTTATTTATTGTAGAGATGAGGTCTTGCTGCCCAGGTGGGTCTCGAACCCATGGGCTCAGGCAATCCACTCACCTCAGCCTCCCAAAGGCGTGGGATTACAGGCTGAGCCACCTAGCCCAGCAGTTATTTGATTGTTTAAAGTTTGATGAGCACTTTCAACTATGGCTTGACCTTGAGGATTATATGGAATTCCTGTTGAATGAGAGATGTTAAATTGGGAGCAAAAGTGTTGAAAAGATTTACAAGTATAAGTAGTTCCATTGTCTGTTTTGAGTTGTTTAGGCATACTTAACTGGAAAAAACAGAAAAATAAATGTTATACCACGTCTTTGTAAGCTTCTCCAGTCCTTACTGAGGCTAAGATAAACATGAGAAAATGTATCTACAGAAACATGTAAATATGACAATTTCCCAAAACTAGGGAGGTGGGTAACATCTATCTGCCACAAGGCATTAGGTTTCAAGCCTCAATGATTTACTCCTCCTGGAAGTGGAACAAAGGAAGGAGAGGCCTTGCTATTTTTAACAGTTTGTCTAGCAGTTTCTCTGGGTAAGTGAAACTGATAATGTAAAGCAGTAGCATTTTGATGATGAATTTGATGAGAGGATTGAGCCTTAGTGACTGTTTCAGCTTCTACCACATTACACATAGCAGGTTTTGTCAAGGCATCAGCCAATTGATTGCCCTGGTGCAGAGGTCCTGGTAGGCCAGAATATGATCTCATATGGCCCACAAAAAATTACTCCTCTCAGCTATGGATAAGGTGTTGTAACTGTAATAGCAATTCTAAAACAGTAGTTTTGTTTAAAGGAATGGTAGCTGTTTCAATATGGGGGAATAGCCCCTTAACATAACATGAGTCAGTATACAAATTAAATTTAGAGTGCTTCAAAAGTGTTAAAAGCAAATAACACTGCTTTCAGCTCCTTTTTTTGTGCTGATGTTTCTGAAGCTTGCAGCACATGACACTCATTGTTAATAATTGCTACACCCTTTCCGTTGGGGAGCCATCAGTAAAGACCAAAGCTGCCCCTTTGATGGGAGTTGAAGAGCAACTGCAGGGAAATGTTATAGGATTTTGGTTAACAAATTGCAACAATGGATTCTTAGGTAAATGGAACAAAATCTGTCCCCTGAAACCAGTTAACGCTACTTGCTAATCATCGCTATTTTGAAGTAAAGTTTGAAACTGAAAGTTGTCATAGGGAACAATGATATTATGTACATCCTGACCAAACAATTCAACACTTCTATGTATTCCCTTAGTTATTAATACAGCCACTAAGTAAAGGTAAGAAGCCAATATTTTTTTAGATGATGCCAGCAGGTGGAGCCATATCATTGGCCCTTCTTGCCACAGACACCCTGTAGGAGTATAGGTAGTAGCCAGAATAATTAAGTTCCAGGGTGAACGATAGTCCAATCTTTTAAATTTCTGAGATTCAATGGCCTTTTCCACAAATGTTAAAGCTTTACTGGCCTCTGGGTTTAAAGCCATTTTAGAGCTTGGAGAAGGATCTCCTTGTAATATATTAAAAAGAGGCTTTAAGTCTGCTGTAGTAACTTATAAGAATGATCTAATCCAATTAATGTCTCCCGATAAATTCTGAAAATAATTTAATGTAACTAGGCAATCTGTACATAGCTGTAAAGGCTGGTGACTTACTATCTGTGAGTACAAGACACGACCAAGATAGTGAAAGGTGAATTAGGTTGGATTTTTCAGGGAGGACCTTTTAAGCCACAATTAGTTAAAGCAGTTATAGTTTGATTAAGAATATCATGCAAAAGAGCACGATCTTCATGTGCCAACAAAATATCATCCATATAATGGACTAAGTAAAGGTCAGAATATTGGCTTATAATACCTTGTAAGGCAGCATCCACAAACTTTTGACATAAGGTGGGGTTATTTTTCATACCTTGAGGTAAAACCTTCCATTGAAATCTTTGAAATGGATGCATAAAAATTTCAGAGGATGAGATGAATGCAAATCATTTAGAGTCGTCTGAATATAAAGGTATAGTAGCCGGCCTCGGTGGCTCAATCTGTAATCCCATGCCTTTGGGAGGCTGAGGTGAATGGATTGCCTGAGCCCGCGGGTTTGAGACCCGCCTGGGCAGCAAGACCTCATCTCTACAATAAATCAAAAAATCAACCAGGCGTGGTAGTGCATGCCTGTAATTCCAGTTACTTGAAAGCCTGAGGTGGAAGGATTGCTGGAGCCCAGCAGGTCGAGGCTGCGATGGCTGAGGGAGGCCACTGCACTCCAGTCTGGGCAACAGAGTGAGACTTCAACTCAAAACAAAACAAAATAAAGGTATAGTAAATAAACAATCTTGTAAATCAAAAAACTATGACATTAAAGTTAGCAGGGATACCGGCAG
>NW_007252455.1:2785-8051 GCF_000164805.1 Carlito syrichta | reverse complement strand
GAGTACTGTTAAGGCGAAGCCATGCTGGACGCCCACTCCGAGGAGAACTGCAGTGAGGAGATGCGCATCATTCTGTGCGTGCTGGCCACATGCTAGGCCTGGTCCAAGTCTGGCTGCGAAAAGCTGAGGCTGGACGAGGTGGGTGTGATGGACGAGGTGCTGGACCCACCATACAAGCCTTCATCCTGGAGGTTATTGCCAAGCATGGCTAGTTGGCCCGTGTGCTCTGCAACAAGGACCCCTTCACGCTCAAGTCCTCTGTGTACCTGTCGTGCCTGTTCCCCAACTCCAAGTTCCTGCTCATGGTACATGATGGCCGGGCCTCCGTGCACTCCATGATCATATACAAGGTTACCATCACTGGCTTCAATCTCAGCAACTACCACGACTGCCTCAAGTAGAACAAACCATCGAGGTTATGTATGCACGGTGCATGGAGGTGGGCAGAGACAAGTGTCTGCCCCTGTACTACAAGCAGCTGGTGTTGCACCTGCGGCACCTCCTCAAGCTCATCCTTCACTTCCTGGGCATCGCCTAGAGTGATACTGTTTTGCACCACGAGGACCACATTGGCAAGCTTGGTGGTGTCTCTCTGTCTAAGACAGGTCATCAAGTCAGGTCATCAAGCCTGTGAACTTGGAAGCGCTCTCCAAGTGGACTGGCCACATCCCTAGGGATGTGGTGCGGGACGTGACCCAGATCTACCCCATGCTGGCTTGACATAGCTATTACCCCTATGCAAACTCACCTAACTAAGGCAACCCTGACCCCATTGTCATCAATAACATACACTGGGTCTTGAAATGTTACTATAAACACCAATCTGAACGGATATTTTTTAGGTGAACCAGAACAGCATCTCCTTCCACTTAGAAAACTCATGATTTCCAGATCTCTGCAAATGGCTTTGTTTCCAAGAAGAGGAGAAACTTCATTCAAGTGGAAATTAAACCTCTAATTCAAGCATATTGCTTGCTATTAATTGCCAAAACAGGACTGCTAATGAGGAACCTATTTGTATATGTTTGCAAAAGCTGAATCATTGAAAACATACCGTGAAACTCTTTATCTTTGGACACTCAAAGACAGAGAGCAAAGAGTATGGAAGTAATTCATCTTTTGAAATTTATGCATTTTATATTTTTTCCCTTAAGAAGTTATTTTTTTTTTTTTGAGTTGGAGTCTCACTCTGTCGCCCAGACTGGAGTGCAGTGGCCGCTCCCGGCCACCGCAGCCTCGACCTGCTGGGCTCCGATGATCCTTCTGCCTCAGCCTTCCAAGTAGCCAGAATTACAGGCATGCGCTACCACACCCGACTGATTTTTTGATTTATTATAGAGATGAGGTCTCTCTGCCCAGGCGGGTCTCGAACCCGCGGACTCAGTCAATCAACTCACCCAAGACTCCCAAAAGCATGGGATTATAGACTGAGCCACCGAGCCCGGCTAAGAAGATTTTTTAAGAAATGGATTTGTAGACCGGGCAAAGGGGGCTCAGCCTGTAATCGCAGTGCTTTGGGAGGTGAGTGGATTACCCAAGTCTGCGGGTTCGACACCCACCTGGGCAACTTGGCGAGACCTCATCTCTATAATAAATAAAAAATCAACTGGGCGTGGTAGCGCGTGCCTGTAGTTCCAGCTACTTGGAAGGCTGAGGCAGAAGGATCGCTGGAGCCCAGCAGGTCGAGGCTGCAGTGGCCGGGAGCAGCCACTGCACTCCAGTCTGAGTGATAGAGTGAGACTCCAACTCAAAAAAAAAAAAAAGAATTTTTCATCCTCCTTGATTTGCAGGACTGCCTCAATGGTTTTGTTTGCTGGGAAAAGGCCTACTGACCCTTTGAATTCAAAGATTCTATTTAAGAGTTTAATATATAAGGCTTTCTTTGATTCCTCCTCAGTTCTACTTAGTTTCACAGAGAAAAAATTTGTTTGAATAAGTGAACAGGGGCTCAAGATAAAATAAAATAATCAAAATGAACTTCTAATCTTTATTTTTATGATAAATTTCTGAGCAACTTGTACTAGCCAGCTTTGTATGATTACAATCCTTTGCATGTATTAAGATTTGCTTTGTAGCCCATTATGTTGGCATTAATGGGCACATTCCCTGTGTAGTAGGAGAAAAATTAGTAGCATCTAATTGGTGGGTTCATGTTTTTATATATATCAAGTAAATTCAGCTCCTTAATTATGTTTTCAAATAGTTATTTTCTCACTGTTATTCAAACTGTTTGGTCTAGCAATTATTGTAATAATTGAATAAAATCTACTATTCTTAATTTGCCATTGTTTTCTTAAAGTTTTGACAATTTTTGTTTATATACTGTGAATGCCTATTTTCAGCTACATAAATGTTTTATTTTTCTTTTTAAAAATTCATTGAATAAATTCTACTTATAACTATGTGTCTTATTATTGGCTTTATATTCCTTGTGCTTTTTCTATACTCCTATTGTCATCTTCCACCTGCTGTCAAATAATTATATCAATATATGACACTTGTTTATTTGTTATCCTACTTTTAAGTTCAGTACTTTATGCACCCCCAGTCACTCCATTACCCCTACACATATACTAAAAATACAAGTTTCTTAAGAGAAAGATCTTGTCTGTTTATTCCTCACTATACACTGGGTATGTAGAATACTGCCTAATCACAGTATTCAATAATTATGCATTAGTGATTGGTTTTGAGTATCCTAAAAAGGTCTTTTATGTTTAAAATCAAGTTACAATTAAAATCATTGAATAATAATATTGTTGTATGTAAGTAACTTTAGAGATGTATTCTGACCCTGCATTTTATGAATGATAACTTGGTTTGGAAATAGTTACTTACATCTGCAAGTTGGCAGATTTATAAATATGACCTGATTAAAAATAAAGAAGTAAAGACAACTTTTAGCAAGTCTATTTAGATACAGTTAAGAACTATTGTAAATTTGTGTTCAGTAAGACATTTCCAGGCATCACTATGATAAAAGATAACAAGACCCAATGGTATTTCACTGCCAATTGAAAGGTAGATGATGCTAATTGATTACAACTTTATTTCTCATGGAAACTGGACATGATCTTTCAATTATTTTTTAAGTACCATTTCAGGTAGTTATTGCTAAAGCCGAGTAATTAAACAATTGAGATAAAAATCTAGTTGCCATTAACTCAGCACAGTTTCTCAGCTTGATCAATTTCCATGTCCCATTAGTACCAAAAACTTAAGATTTATGCTGCTATAGGAAAAGAATGAAAAATGTGAATTTTTTAAAAAGATAATATTAATTATTCAGTATGCACTTACTCTAAGTCAGAGGTCCTCAAACTTTTAAAACAGGGGGCCAGTTCACTGTCCCTTAGACCGTTGGAGGGGCGGACTATAGTTTAAAAAAAAAACTATGAACAAATTCTTTTTTTTTAAACTATAGTTTAAAAAAAAAACTATGAACAAATTCTTTTTTTTTAAACTATAGTTTAAAAAAAAACTATGAACAAATTCTTTTTTTTTAAACTATAGTTTAAAAAAAAACTATGAACAAATTCTTTTTTTTTAAACTATAGTTTAAAAAAAAAACTATGAACAAATTCTTTTTTTTTAAACTATAGTCCGCCCCTCCAACGGTCTAAGGGACAGTGAACTGGCCCCCTGTTTTAAAAGTTTGAGGACCCCTGCTATAGTAAGTAGCTCTTTTAAATGCATTATCTCTATCATTCCCCTGAGCACACTCACTTATTAATGCAACAAAAGTATTATGCCTACAGTATAAGTAATTCTAAGTCTGTTTTACAAATGACAGAACTGAAACTCAGATTGTTAAAATGAGTTGGTCAAGACTACAGAAATTATTATTACCATTAAGAGTAAAGGTAAAGAAAAATATAAATAATGGCAAGGAGAAATAAATCATCATCCCATCAACTATATCTTTCTAACCAGTCACCATCCTCACCCACTACACCAGTATCCACTAACACAATTTCACAAGGTCTTATTTTTATACTCCAGATGGCATTTCTTTACAATAATACTTCTCAAACCCAATCTAATTAATTCTCTAGACTGGTTCTCAAAATCTCCTGTTCAGGAAAGAATCCATTGCCCACTTCATCTACAGGGTCTGTGTTTCCTTATCAGCTTCCCTATCTTCTATCCATATTTCAATACATGTTTTCGCTTTAATTGTCTAGTTTCTTAAGGCTATTAAAGTGGAGCTGATGTTTATAACTGTCATAGAAGGACAAATATCTTAGAATTTTCTTTCTTTTTCTTTTCTTTTTTTTTTGAGTTGGCATCTCACTCCATCACCTAGGCTAGAGTGCAGTGTCAAGCTCCCAGAGCCATCATAGTTGACCTACTGGGCTCCAGCAATCCTTCCGCCTCAGACTTCCAAGTAGCTGGAACTACAGGTGTGCACGACGACGTCCAACTAATTTTTTTCATTTATTGTAAATACGACGTCTCACCAAGTTGCCCAGGCTGGTCTCGAACCCGCAGGCTCAGGCAATCTACTCGCTTTGGCCTCCCAAAATGCTGGTATTACAGACTGGTATTGAGTCACTGAGCCTGGCCCATCTTAGAATTTTCAAAATAAAATGTGCATGCCCAAAATGAATGGACATATGTAAACATCAAAGCCCTAGACAGTAAAAATATTTTCCTTTATATTTTGAAATACACCTCATATACCTTGGTTTAAGCATGCTGAATTTCTGTAAGCACTGAAAAAAGTAAAGTTTTTAGTAGGCCTTTAATAGAAAGTTAAGACATAAGCTTTATTGTATATGCTCACTTCTATTGTCAGTAAAAGTTGTATATAGTAATCACATGTTCTTACTCATTAGCGGACCTTGAACAGCTGTTACAATACTATAAGAAAGGGATTAGCAATAATGGGAAACTGCCGGGGGGGGCATACCTCATCAACAAGTGTACCTCCATAATGAATATTTGCATGCCTAACCTGGAATTTTATCACAAATATTTAAAATTAAAAAACATACAAAATGTTATATATATATTATATATAAGCATTTATCATTATACATACTCAGCAGACATAATTTTAAATGAAAATTAAATTTTTTAGAAGCAACAGGTCAAAAAATATATTTTCTGATATATTTTTTCTGTAGACTATAAAAAAGTAAGAGACTCTTTTACTTGGTATTTGTTTAGTAGGCAAATCTCTATTAAAGCAAATAAATTTAATTACTCTAAAAAATAACACCAATATCTTGTCTGCTTCACGATTTTTATTCAAAAACTAAAA
>NW_007252455.1:0-2031 GCF_000164805.1 Carlito syrichta | reverse complement strand
TTATGAGTGAGAACATATGGAACTCAGTTCTTTGTTTCTGTGGTAAATCACTGAGTATGACCGACTCCCAAATCCATCCAATTTGCTGTAAGGTCCATATATTTGTCCTTCTTTATGACTGCATAATATTCCATTGTGTATATGTGCCACATTTTTTAATCCAGTCCAGCTTCAATGGGTAACAAGGTTGGTTCCATACTTTTGCTATTGTGAATAGAGCTGCATACATACGTGTGCAGGTATCTTTTTTGTAGAATGATTTGAGTTCCTCCGGGTTTATTTCCAATATGGGTCATATGGAAGGTCAATTTCTAGTTCCTTCAGAAATTGCCACACTGTGTTCCAAAGGGGTTGTTTTAGTCTGCATTCCCACCAGCAGTGTAGAAGTGTTGCTTTTTCTCCACATTCTTGTCAGCATCTGTTGTTGTTTGTTTTATTAATGATGGCCATTCTTACAGAGATTAGATGGTATCTCAATGTGGTTTTGATTTGCATTTCTCTAATGATGAGTGAGGCTGAGCACTTTTTCATGTGTCTGTTGGTCACCCCCATATCTTCTATGAGAAGTGTCTATTCATGTGTTTTGCCCACTTTTTAAAGGGGCTGTTTGTTTTTTTCCTTTCTGCGTATTTGAGTTCCTTGTAGATCCTAGATGTTAGGCCTTTGTCAGATATATATTTGACAAATATTTTTTCCAATTCTGTGGGCTGTTTCCCTGTTTTCTTGATGGCTTCTTTGGCTTTGCAGAAGCTTGTCAGTTTAATGAGGCCCACTTGTCTATCTTATCTCTTATGGCCTGGGCACTTTGGGTTTTGGTCAGGAATCTGTTGCCAGTTCCAACTTCCATAAGACTGATTCCTGCATTTTCTTGCATTCTTACAGTTTAAGGATTTACATTTAAGTCTTTGATCCATTTAGAGTAAATTTTTGTGTGTAATCTGTTGCCAGTTCCAACTTCCATAAGACTGATTCCTGCATTTTCTTGCATTCTTACAGTTTAAGGATTTACATTTAAGTCTTTGATCCATTTAGAGTAAATTTTTGTGTGTAGCGATAGGTAGGGGTCCTGTTTTAATCTTCTGCATGTGTTTAGTCAGTTTTCCCAACACCATTTACTGAATAGGTTCTCCTCTCCCCAGTGGTTGATATTGGAGGCTTTGTTGCAAATGAGTTGGTTGAGGAATTAAGGCTTTGCTTCCTCCAGAATCTTTATCCTGTTCCATTGGTCTATGTGCCTGTTCTTGTACCAATACCAGGCAGTTTTGATTACTGTAGCCTTATAGTGAAGTTTGAAGTCCGGAAGTGTGATAACCCTGCTTTGTTTGTTTTACTAAGGATTGTTTTGGCTATTTGTGGTCGTTTATGTTTTTATATAAATTTCTGTATTGTCATTTTCAGGTCTGAGAAGAATGACGTTGGTAACTTAATGGGTATTTCATTGAATCTGTAGATTGCCTTTGGTAGGATGGACATCTTAAAAATGTTGATTCTTCCTATCCATGAGCATGGAATATTTTTTCATTTGCTTGTGTCTTCTTGGATTTCTTTGAGCAGTGTTTTGCAATTCTTATTGTAAAGGTTTTTTACTTTGCTGGTTAGGAAGATGTCTAGGTATTTCATTTTTTTTGGTGGTTATTGTGAATGAGATTGTGCTTTTTATTTGGGTCTCTGTCTGCTTATTGTTGTTATATAGGAATGAATAAGAAAAGGTTGCCCACTCTCACTCCTCTTGTTCAATATTGTGTTGGAAGTTCTCACTCAGGCAATTAGACAAGAGAAGGAAATCAGGGGTATTCAAATAGGAAAAGAGAAAGTCAAGTTATCCCTCTTTGCTGATGATATGATCCTATACCTTGAAAATCTAGGAGAATCTGTCAAAATGCTGCTCGCACTGATAAAGGACTTTGGGAGATTAATCCTTTCAAACAGAAATTTAAATACTTCCTTTACCCTCTAGGGACTAACTTCAATTTTATGTGGTCCTACTACAAATGCTAGGCTGTTGTTCATTCCATGAATTACACTGTGTTT
>NW_007252454.1:3281-4597 GCF_000164805.1 Carlito syrichta | reverse complement strand
TTCCTCACCTGATAGTTGGTATGTATATCTGTTTTCCCTCTTGCACTTCTCTCTTTCGCTTATTTTGACTTATGATTTTATCATTGTAACTGTTAGTTTAGATCACGTCTGTTGTTTACCTTCTGATCTACACTGTTTCTCGATTTTATTGACCTGTGTCTGTGTAGCTATCAGTACTCCTTAGGGAATCTTTCTTACGTGTCTTTCTTCACTTCTTCCCGATCCTGTGACTGTTTTTCACCTGATAGCTGGTATGTATATCTGTTATCCCTCTCGCACTTCTCTCTTTCGCTTATTTTTACTTATGATTTTATCATTGTAACTGTTGGTTTAGATCACGTTTGTTGTATACCGTCTGACTTACACTGTTTCTCGATTTTATTGCCCTGTCTCTGTGTTGCTATCAGTACTCTTTAGTACTGTGTAGCTATCAGTACTCTTTCTTACATGTCTTTCTTCACCTCTTCCCAGCCCTGTGTCTCGTTCTCACCTGATAGTTGGTATGTATATCTGTTTTCCCTCTCGGGCTTCTCTCTTTCTAACTCCCTATTGACCCCCCCTTCCTCCATTATTTTCCTCTTCTATATGCCCCCCTTTTAAATCTAGGGACCAAGACTGCATACTGCTGAATAGACAGACTGTAAAGCAGAGGGAAAAGTGAACAAAGCCAGAAGACCCTCATAAGGAAGAACAGGTCATTGCAGAAGAGAAATAAAAGCAACCCTGCCTTCCCTCAAAAACAGAATTGAAGAGGAGGAGGGAAAGGGGGAGAGGGAGAAAAATCTACAAAAATGATGAAAAACCAAAAGAAGAGTATGGGTCTCTCCCAGACGCCTGGGAGAGCAGACACTGAGAAAACTGACTTTGGAATACAAACAATGAAAAGTCCCCAGAATGAAGGGTCTCAAAATGCAAATGTAGATATCAAAACAATAATGGAGAGATTAAAAAGAATTGAGGAGACACAAGAAGAAACTAGGAAGGAGCTGATATCTGAGATAACAGTAATAAAGAATACTGTGAATGAAATAAATAACAAATTGATAAGCATGGAAAGCAGAATTACCCAAGCAGAAGAAAGAATCTCAGAACTTGAGGACCAAAATATAGAAATAACCCAAACTCTTAAAAACACAGAAAATAAGCTAAAAAAAGACAGAACAAAACATTCAAGAGATGAGTGACTACCTCAAGAGGCCTAACCCTAAAAATAATCGGACACCCTGAGGCAGAAAGAGAAACAGAGACCACATTGGAACACACTTTCCATGAGATCATTCAAGAAAATTTTCCTTATCTAATCAGTGAAACAAAAA
>NW_007252454.1:0-2265 GCF_000164805.1 Carlito syrichta | reverse complement strand
TCAGGACAAAAATCAGCAAGGAGATCCGGAACCTCAATGAGACTCTGGACCAAATGGACCTAATTGATACCTATAGAACACTCCATCCAAAGACCACAGAATACACATTCTACTCATCACCACATGGAACATATTCTAAGATCGACCACATAATTGTACACAAATCAAGTATAAGAATTTTAAAAGGACTGAAATTCTACCATGCACCTTCTTGGACCACAGTGGAATAAAAATAAACATTGACACCAACAAAGTTCCCCCAAAACACACAAAGACATGGACACTAAACAGCATGATGCTAAATAACTCCTGGGTCAATGATGACATCAAAATAGAGATCAAAAGATACCTGGAAACAAATGAAAATGAAGAAACATCTTACCAAAATATCTGGGATGCCTTAAAAGCTGTAATAAGAGGGGAATTTATATCCCTACAAACACACATGAGGAAAATGGAAGGAACAGAAATTGACAACCTAACAAGCCACCTAAAGAAGCTGGAAAAGCAAGACCACAAAAACCCTAATTTCAGCAGAAGAATCCAGATCACCAAAATAAAGCCCAAATCCAGAACATAGAAGACAAAAAGATAATACAAAAAATCAATGAAACAAAAAGCTGGTTCTTGGAAAGGGTAAACAAGATTGATGGTCCCCTAGCTAGAATGACCAAGAAAAAACGAGAAAAAAACCAAATACGCATAATCAGAAACACAAAAGATGAAGTCACATCTGACCCTGAAGAAATACAAAAGATCATTAGAGACTACTACATACACTTGTATGGAAACAAACTTGAAAACCAGAAGGAAATGGAAGACTTTCTGATATCACACAACCTACCGAAGTTGGAACAAGAAGAAATTGAGACCCTAAATAGACCAATAACAATCAAGGAAATCGACCATGTAATAAGAAAGCTTCCTACAAAAAAAACCCTGGTCCAGATGGCTTTCCAGCAGAATTCTACAAGACATTTAAGGAGGAGCTGATACCAATCCTACTGAAGGTATTCCAGGCGATTGAAAAAGATGGAACTCTCCCCAAATCATTTTACGAAGCCAATATCACATTGATACCCAAACCAGGTAAAGATCCAACAAAGAAAGAGAACTACAGGCCAATATCTTTGATGAACATAGATGCTAAAATTCTCAACAAGATCCTAGCAAACCGGATTCAGCAATACATCTCAAAAATCATCCATCATGACCAAGTAGGCTTCATTCCTGGCATACAAGGCTGGTTCAATATTCGTAAAACCATAAATGTAATTAAATACATCAACAGATGTCAAAACAAAAACCACATGATCATATCACTAGACGCAGAAAAAGCTTTTGATAAAATCCAGCACCCCTTCTTGATAAAAACCCTTGAACATCTAGGCATACGGGGAATATATCTCAAAATAGTAAAAGCCATCTACGAGAAATCCACAGTCAGCATATTCCTAAATGGACAAAAATTGGAACCAATTCCCCTGAAAACTGGAACTAGACAAGGATGCCCACTCTCTTCCCTCCTGTTCAACATAGTATTGGAAGTCCTGGCTAAAGCAATCAGAGAAGAGGAGGCAATCAGAGGTATTCAAATAGGAAAAGAGGAAGTCAAGTTATCTCTCTATGCAGATGATATGATAGTGTACCTTGAAAACCCAAAAGAATCTGTCAAAGGCCTCCTTACATTGATAAAAGCCTTTGGAAAAAATCTCAGGATACAAAATAAATGTACAAAAGACAACCGCATTTCTCTACACCAATAATAAACAAACAGAAACCCAAATAAAAAACACAGTTCCATTCACAATAGCCACAAAAAAAAAATGAAATACCTTGGCATCTTCCTAACCAGAGATGTGAAAGACTTTTACAATGAAAATTACAAAACACTGCTCAAAGAAATCAAAGCCGACATGAACAAGTGGAAAAATATCCCATGCTCATGGATCGGAAGAATCAACATTGTGAAGATGTCCATCTTACCTAAGGCAATCTACAAATTCAATGCAATACCCATTAAATTACCAACAACATTCTTCTCAGACCTAGAAAAAACAACACAGGAATTCATATGGAAACACAAACGTCCAAGAATAGCCAGAACAATCCTCAGCAAAAAAAACAAAGCAGGTGGTATCACAATACCAGATTTCAAACTTTACTATAAAGCTACAATCATCAAAACAGCTTGGTATTGGTACAGGAACAGGCATATAGATCAATGGAACAGAATTGAGATTCCAGAAGCAAAACCTCAATTTC
>NW_007252453.1:195821-198031 GCF_000164805.1 Carlito syrichta | reverse complement strand
TTCATTTTCCTCATATGTGTTTGTAGGGATATAAATTCCCCTCTTATTACAGCTTTTAAGGCATCCCAGAGATTTTGGTAAGATGTTTCTTCATTTTCATTTGTTTCCAGGTATCTTTTGATCTCTGTTTTGATTTCATCATTGACCCAGGAGTTGTTTAGCATCATGCTGTTTAGTGTCCATGTCTTTGTGAGTTTTGTGGGGACTTTGTTGGTGTCAATGTTTATTTTTATTCCACTGTGGTCCGAGAAGGTGCATGGTAGAATTTCAGTCCTTTTACATTTGCTTATGCTTGATTTGTGTCCAATTATGTGGTCGGTCTTAGAATATGTTCCATGCGGTGATGAGTAGAATGTGTATTCTGTGGTCTTTGGATGGAGTGTTGTGTAGGTATCAATTAAGTCCATTTGGTCCAGAGTCTCATTGAGGTTCTGGATCTCCTTGCTGGTTTTTTGTCCTGATGATCTGTCTAGAGTTGTGAGTGGTGTATTAAAGTCCCCAGTTATGATGGTGTTAGAGTCAATGTCTTTCTTTAGTTTTCCTAGAAGTTGCTTTATGAAAATGTTGCACCTATGTTGGGTACATATATGTTTAGGATAGATATTTCCTGTTGATAGAGTGAACCTTTTATCATTATGTAGTGGCCCTCTATCTTTTTTAATTTTTGATAGCTTAAATGGTATTTTGTCTGAAATTAGGATCACGACTCCTCCTTTCTTTTGGGTTTCATTCGCCTGAAAATTTGTTTCCCATCCTCTTACTTTGAGTCTGTGTATGTCCTTTCTAGTGAGATGGGTCTCTTGAAGGCAGTATATTGTTGCCTGGTGATATTTTATCCATTTTGTCATTCTAGGTCTTTTCAGTGGTGCATTTAGTCCATTCACATTCAGACTAATTATTGAAATGTGAGAGTTCATCCCTATCATGGAGTTCTTATTGAGTTGTTGTTCTTCCACTTGGTTTTTTCTTTTTCTTTTTGTCTTTCTTTTGGTTTTGGGATTGGTTCGTGTATATTTTATTCTTTTCCCTGTACTCTTGTGAAGAACGTTGTTCTTTTTTCCTTTTCTTCTGTGTTTAGTACTTTCTTAAGTGTTTCATGTAGAGATGGTTTGGTGGCAGCATAAGTTCTTAGGGATTGGATATCTGGGAAAGATTTTAATTCTCCCTCACTGATGAAGCTTAGCTTGGCTGGGTAGGTTATTCTTGGTTGAAATTGTTTATCTTTTAGGACTTTGAAGATAGGGCTCCAAGCTGTCCTAGCCTGCAGGGTTTCTGCAGATAAATCTGCTGCTATTCTGATTGGTCTTCCATGGTGGGTGATCTGGCCTTTTTCTCTTGCTGCCTTTAGGATTTTTTCTTTTGTGCCTACTTTATTTAGGCGAATTATTATGTGTCTAGGAGTTGGTCTTCTCATTTGTTGTCTTGCGGGGGTTTCTGAATCTCTTGTGTTTGAATTTTTGTATCACTGATTAGATGAGGGAAATTTTCTTGAATGATCTCATGAAAAGTTTGTTCCAATGTGGGCTCTGTTTCTCTTTCTGCCTCAGGGAGTCCGATTATTCTTAGGTTAGGCCTCTTGAGGTAGTCACTCATCTCTTGAAGGTTTTGTTCTGTCTTTTTTAGCTTATTTTCTGTGTTTTTAAGAGTTTGGGTTATTTCTATATTTTGGTCCTCAAGCTCTGAGATTCTTTCTTCTGCTTGGGTAATTCTGCTTTCCATGCTTATCAATTTGTTATTTATTTCATTCACAGTATTCTTTATTACTGTTATCTCAGATATCAGCTCCTTCCTAGTTTCTTCTTGTGTCTCCTCAATTCTTTTTAATCTCTCCATTATTGTTTTGATATCTACATTTGCATTTTGAGACCCTTCATTCTGGGGACTTTTCATTGTTTGTATTCCAAAGTCAGTTTTCTCAGTGTCTGCTCTCCCAGGCGTCTGGGAGAGACCCATACTCTTCTTTTGGTTTTTCTTCATTTCTGTAGATTTTTCTCCCTCTCCCCCTTTCCCTCCCCATCTTCAATTCTGTTTTTGAGGGAAGGTGGGGTTGCTTTTATTTCTCTTCTGCAATGACCTGTTCTT
This sequence comes from Carlito syrichta, assembly GCF_000164805.1. Taxonomy (NCBI): domain Eukaryota; kingdom Metazoa; phylum Chordata; class Mammalia; order Primates; family Tarsiidae; genus Carlito; species Carlito syrichta. Next base: position 195,949 of record NW_007252453.1, on the reverse strand, counting down.
CCTTATGAGGGTCTTCTGGCTTTGTTCACTTTTCCCTCTGCTATACAGTCTGTCTATTCAGCAGTATGCAGTCTTGGTCCCTAGATTTAAAAAGGGGGCATATAGAAGAGGAAAATAATGAAGGAAGG
>NW_007252453.1:187441-195592 GCF_000164805.1 Carlito syrichta | reverse complement strand
CATAAGTCAAAATAAGCGAAAGAGAGAAGTGCAAGAGGGAAAACAGATATACATACCAACTATCAGGTGAGAAAGAGACACAGGGCTGGGAAGAAGTGAAGAAAGGTAAGAAAGTTTCCCTAAAGAGTACTGATAGTTACACAGAGACAGGCCAGTAAAATCAAGCAACAGTGTAAGTCAGAAGGTAAACACCAAACGTGATCTAAATCAGCAGTTTCAATGATAAAATCATAAGTCAAAATAAGCGATCAGACTAGAGTCACTTCTGTGATCTCCGATTCCGGCCTCTCCCTTTTGTTTTTCGTTGCAGCGTAGGGGTGGGGCTTTGTCTCCTGTTTAGTGCTGTTGCCTTAGGAACTGAGGTAAAGTTTGTTGATAGGTGGGCGGGGCAGTGGAAGTCTCTGCCTGGAGAATAGGAAGGTAGTTTACCCAGATCTGCTTTTCTCCACTTGTCTGGGTCCCCTGGCTTGGGGTCTCACACTGAGTGCCTCAGCCAGGGTGGGCCCGGAGTTCCAGAGCTCCAAAGCTCCAAAGGGCAGGCAGTGGGTGGCGAGAGTGGCTCTGGGCCCCCCACAGGGTACTTCAGCCAGGAATAGGACCGGTATCTCTGAGGGGCGGGCGCCCAGAGCCTCCCTGTGTGACCTGCGGTGCCGGGTGCAGGGCTGGAGACAATGCAGCCGGGGAGAGAGCGGGAGGGGGCAGGGACCCAAAACTCCCAGCGCCCAGTGGAATAGCAGTGGCGAGAGGCTGCAGTATCTGGCCTTAGGACATGAGGTAAAGTTTGTTGATAGGTGGGCGGGGCAATGGTAGTCTCTGCCTGGAGAATGGCGAGGCAGTTTAAGCAGATCTGCTTTTCTCCGCTTGTCTGGGTCCTCTGACTTGAGGTCTTGCGCTGAGTGCCTCAGCCAGGGTGGACCCAGAGTTCCAGAGCTCCAAAGTTCCAAAGGGCAGGCGGTGAGTGGCAGAGTGGCGCCGGGCCCCCTACAGAGTACTTCAGCCAGGAATGGGACCGGTGTCTCTGAGGGGCGGGTGCCCAGAGCCTTCCTGTGTGACCGGCGGCTTGGTGCCCGGGCTGGAGACAATGCAGCCGGGGAGGGATCTGGAGGGGGCTGGGACCGGAGACTTCCACACACGCAGTAGAACAGCAGCAGTGGGGGGGGGGCGCAATATCTGTCCCTGCGGGACTGAAGTTCCTGGGCCTGGCACCAGCAGGGTTGGTGGTGGGCTGGGGGATGGGGGAAGAGAAGTAATAGCCTTTTTGGGAACTCACGTTCAGAGAATCTCACCGGTTCACCTATGCCGTCGCCATCTTGCCTCTGTTCTTGTTTTCTATAATAATTTTATCATCTCTGTCCCGTATTCGGGCTCTTATTTTTGATGTTGTTAACTTGGATCCCCAGCAGGTGGTGCTATCTTACCGCTCCAGTTGATCTTTATCGGCAGCTGGAGATTGCAAGTCAATGCTAGCCTGGCGGGGTGGAAGTCAGAGGCTGCCCAGGACAGGAGGGAGAAGGCAATGGTAGTGGCAGTGGCAGCTGCCACTTCACAGTGCTTGGGAGGAGCTCCAAGAACCTGGCTCTGGCTGAGGGGTGGGGCGTGGCAGTGGCAGCAGCAGTGGCAATTTCAGTAGATCGTGCTTGCAGGGGCTTCACGGTCCAGAGCGGTGGGTCACCTCAGGCATGGGTGGGGCGATGGCCACGGCAGCATCTGTGGCTGTGGTGGCGGCTTAGACCACTGAGGTCATTGAGCGGTGGCTGCTGCCAAGCTCTGTGTGAAGAGCAGGCTGCTGATGATGGGAGCTGTAGCCCCCGGGAAAGAGCTAGAGTCTTTATGTGTGTTCTCTTTTGCGGAGGGTCTCACCCACCAAGCTGCCCTGTTGCCATCTTGCCAGAAGTCCTTCCTTTTTCACCACTTTAAAATGTGACCCCAAATCAGGTGTATCTCCTAAAACCATTGATGTTAACAAAATATTAAAGATAAATTTAAGAACATTTAAACTCTATATAGTGATGGGAAGAAGAGTGTGTATTCCAGGAGGAAGGAATTAATTGCAACCATCTTTGGATATTACGTACTAAAAGAGGTCTATCTATTCTTACATAGATGAAAACTCATTTGCAGCTGCATGTATGGAATTCAGAGGACATATCAAACCAAAACTTTCTTGAATAAGTCATTTTAGGTGTGTTTAAGTGTGTAAATAAAATTGTGCTTTAGATTCACCTCCACTCATAAGTTTCTCTCTGTAATATGCAGGAAATATGAATCGGCCTTTATATTCTTTTTTTATTTTTTGAGTCAGAGTCTCACTCTGTCGCCCAGGCTGGAGTGCCTTGGGACACTCATGACCTCTCTGGTGTTAGCCTGCTGGGCTTCAGCGATCCTTCCACCTCGGCCTTCCAAGTACCCAGAACTGCAGGCACTCACTATCACACCTGGATAATTTTACTCTTTATACTTTAAAAATGAATCTTTAAGCTTTAACTATTCTGTGTATCATGTACATAGAATAGCGTGAGACCCATGATAAGCACTTAATACATACTAACCCTAGAATGTAAATTCTATGGGTGCAACCTTTGTTTCTTTCATCATTTTAACTCAGTGCTTTGAGAGAGGCTCTAGATGGAGCACACAGCATGGTAGCTGAATAAATATGATCTAGCAGCTTTGTGAGACCGGTGCCAGATGAAAGATTTTTAAGAATAAACAGAAAGAATATCCAGTGAGAATCACACTTGTGGAAATGCTGGGCAACAAGAAAGCAGAATGAGGTCGTTTGGGAACTTAGTCACAACTGGGAAGGAGCTTAACTGAAAACATTTCATAATCTGAGTTTAATTTCATGAATGAAGTAAAATGTATATACATACACTGATACCTGGAAACTATAAGTGTTCATGCTTGTATAGATTTGGGTGAACATTGAAGGATACAAGCAAAGTGGCTCAGTGAGGAAAAGCACAGTTTCTAGATCTAGACACGTGGGCTCACATCCATCCCAGCTTCACCATGGACTGACTGGGTGATTGTGGGAAAGTTCTGTGCTTTATCCTCCTCATCTATAAAATGAGGATAATGATAGCAACTACCTTAGAGTGTTGTATTTGTATGTATAATTATTAGCTGAAGTTAATATTTGCACACGAGTTATGTAAATACTATGTAATTATTTGCTAAGTAATTTAAAAATACTTTTTTCTTGTATCATATTTCAAGAGCGCTTTAGGAGATGATATCTTATTAGATTTCTTTTTTTATTACTTTGGTGCTTATAACAAATTAAAGCTATAAAGGGATACTATCAAGTGACAAACTTGAGGACACTATTATCAGAACACTGGTTAAACAGGTTCTCTGACTTTCAAGTGCACCCTCTTATATTAAAAAATTCTATGGACATGAAAAAAGTTTCCTGACAACATTTTCCATGTAAATTGAAAATCTAAAAAAGAGAAGAACAAAGGAAAGCAAAAAATAAAGACAAATGTTACATTTAAATAGAAAAACCTCCCTGCCTCTTTGATAAATCTGTGGGGAATGTCATTAATTTTTGAACTTTCACTGTTGTTGAGTCCCTTGTGTCACTACAGTTTTGTAGGACTTAGGGCAGTGTGGCAGACGTAGTGGGGACAACTTGTAGTGATTGTGGTGGCTCCCAAGCCATTTTAAAAATTGCAGTAAGCAGAAGCAGGCACATTGTGCAAGCAGTTCTATTCAGAATTGAAATAATTCTAAAAGGTAAGATGACTTTCTATACTTTTAATCTCTTATGACCAACTCAATGTAATATACAAAAAGTATGTCAAATCAGGCTGGTTTTGAAAACAGTGGAAATAAACACATGTAGTAAGACAGTTATTTTTAAAAGTGAGTTTCATTTTTCTTCAAGATAAACAAGACTCTGTTAAACATGACTGTGTAGAGTAGAATTTTTATATTAAGAATAAGCTGTTCTTATAAAAGGTCATACTGTATGCACTCTTGACATTTACAGTTTTCAAATCCCTTTCTTGTTTACCCCCATGATCAAGGTGAACATATTGAAAAGTGGTGATATGTGCTAAGCCATTCAGTAGCCACTACCAAATATGACGACTCATGGTATACCTACTAAAATTAATTAAAAGTAAAAATTCAGTCACACTAGATACATTCAAACCCTCAAAAGCTACATACAGCTGGTGGCTACTGTATCAGAAAGCACATATACATAATACCTCTAACATTGTAGAATGTTCTATTAGTCAGTGCTAATACGTAGAATTTATTTTAGACAAAAAATATGAAAGCCTAATTTTTTGAAATTGTACATGTTTTCAATGAGTAAGGTATTTTATTTTTTTCCCCATTGGATAAAAACATTCAAAAATAAGCATGGCTATAGTATTCATTCCTTCTATATTTCAAATCATGATGCAAAGTAAGTCAGGAACAATTAAATATAGAATAGCTTTTAACTATAAATGTATACCAATTTAAGTCAACCTAGTGTTTTCCTGTCTTTTTCATTACATTAGACAATTCTATTTTTACCTATAAAATAGTAAAGATATCAAAACTTAATTCCATATACTATGAACGTCAATATATTTCTGGTACTATGAACCATAGTGAAATTTAAAACTGAAATACTAGGACAGTCTCCCATGGGATCTGTAATGAGGTTTAGCTTCCCAAGTTCCCAAAAGATCATTTGCACAACAACTCAGTATAGGCTCAGCATGTATGTAACACGTATTATTCCTATGTAATGATTATAAAATTATATAGACTCAAGTATCAGTAATAGAAATATTCAGTTATGTTTAATAAACAAAAGAGAGGCAATTGGGTACTTTTTTCAGTTAAAATAGGAGGTATTAAGTTATCTCTTATGAAGCAAATTAATAAACATGGAAAATTTGACAAAAAAGTTAAATATGCTTATTAAATACATCATTATTTAGTAAATAATTTTTGTATAGCCATAATAGAGACACTCCCTGCTCCTTGAAGATTTTTCAAGGTCCTTGAAAAGACTGATCCTTGAAAAGTTAGGCAAGAAGATGAAGAAGCATATGCTAATTACCAAATGATTGCTCTAGGTGAGTTCCACAGATCCCCAATCTTCTAATAATGACAACATGATATTAATATTTATGTTCCATGAAAATATTTTAATAGGCATAGCAAAAACACACTATGATTAAAATTACATGGAACTTCTTACATAAAAGGTAAATAATTGGTTATATTAAGTTTTTAGTAGGTTGTCCATAATTCACTTTAGTAGGTTGTCAATATATGTAATAGGGTATCTTTCAACACTTGCTCTTTTATTTTTCGTGTTTAATATAAGACAGGAACATACAGAAGTTCAAAAAGGAAGCATGATAGCTGATTACAAAGTAAGTTGAAATGTTATAAAAAACATTTTTATAAGAAAACTTTACCCACAAGATTCATCTTAAGAGATACATTAAGGAATAACATTCATCTGACACTTTTAGTCTATCTCAGTTCAACCATAGTAGGATAGTATATTTTGTATCGTTGATATAAAATAGCTGATATGTTTATATTATAATTATTATTTATATGGATATTGTTATTAATAAATTTAACATTTAAGTATTTGATATGTACAAGTGTTGTTCCTGTAAAGCATAAAGTGTCTTTTTTATGGATAATATTTATCACCAATCAGTTGCAACTTCTGAGAGAATTCACAAAGGTTTATTTCTACAATATTTTAAAATCTTAAATTTTCCCAATACCAAAATAAGGTGCATTACAAAGATTGCATATACTTTTATACATTTTTATCATAGTAAAATCATCTAACAGGAAAAAGCCAACATTGAAAACACTTAACTTGGTATTATAATACCAAGAGAGATTTAATGGTGTAGGAAAATGTCTCCTGCTTCTCTGGTTTTCATCAGAGGAATTTTCTCCAATGCACCTGGCCTCAGCCGACCCATCTCAGCACCTGGGGCATTTTGAGAATGAGGGAAATACCCAAGTGTGCCTGCTTGGCTCCACCCTTCTCCTGTGAGTGAATCTCACACCCAGGACAGGAGCACCTCTCTGCTACCCTGAGGCCTGCCCTGTCCATACCACAGAGATTGAGACAAGCAAACACATCTGCTGAACTCTGGGATTCACTTGCCCTCACTAAACAACATCCCCCATGTTAGCTGTCATCAGTAAGAAACATGACGTTTATCTTCATCTGCCCCTTTTTCCCTCCGTTTGTTCCAATTGCAGCGGGGAAGAGGAGTGCTATTTTTTGGCCTTCAGACAGCATGAACTATCAAATCGCCATCAGCATGTACACTTAAATATCAGTTAAATGTTACTATTTATTGACCAGTGTGCTAACAACACCAGGGCTGTCGTATGAGGTCACGGAGAGAAGAGGGAACTCATCTTTAGCATTTAGCCTTGAGTTATATGGTCGAAGATTATCTCTTTTTTTTTTTTTTTTTGGAGTCAGGGTTTCACTCTGTCGCCCAGGCTGGGGTGCCCTGGCTTGGTCACGGCTCACTGCAGGCTTGATCTGGGCTCAGGTGGGCCTTCTGCCTCAGCCTTCTGAGTAGCTGGGACTGCAGGCGCATGCCACCATGCCCAGCTACATTTTTAATTTTTTTGGAGAGATGAGGTCTTGCTGTGTTGCCCAGGCCGGTCTCAATCTCCTGAGCTCAAGCAATCCTCTTGCCTTGGTCTCCCAAAGTGTTAGGATTACAGGCATGAGCCACCATGCCCGGCCTATATTGTCTTAATGAGATACTTTGAGCCAAAATACTAAAACAAAAAGCCCACATAATTAATGGTCTAAGAAAGAATGCATAAAATACACTGCTACACTGCCTTCTATCTCTCCCAGGAGAAGTCAAAACTGGCTTCAGACCATCATAATAAAAAACACAGTGTTCAGCGGTGGAAAAAAAAACTACGTGGGGAATCAAGTGTTTTTACCTGGTAAAATTATTCACCGTCATATCTGACCACTTGCCTGAATCAATTTCCATATTCATATGAATGAGTGGTACAGCTTGAATTAATGATAGAGCGTGGATTAGAATGTGATTTTCCTGATTTTTGTCAAGTATGTGTTTTAATGCAGGTATAATGCAAGAAAGCTACAAGGTAAATTTGAACTAGATTTCTATTTTGAACACCTGAATTAAATTAATAGCAATATTCTTGTGATATTTGTTATAATGGACATAGACATTTCAGTACATTAAGGATATAATGGTTATAAAGGCTATAAATGGTTTTTAAACTTTATTTAATTATAAAGATATGGGGCATAAGTCAGAATTAGGTACCTGAAGGTGAAGTTTGGGCCCCCATCTGGACCTCACTTCATTGGTTTAGGATCCAGTACCCTTAGTGAGGTTACTGTCCCACCCTTCCCTGGCAATGTTCCACTACTGCTGATCCCTTTCTTCTAGTATCGGGATAATAAATGTTCAGGACCCACTTATAAGTGTGAGAACATGTGATTTTCAGTTCTTTGATTCTGTGATAGATCACTGAGTAAGTTTTTTTCGTAAAGGCAGTTTTCCTTCTATCAGTTGTTTCCTATGATACTTAGAATATGATCGTCAATGATATTTATCATAACTCAATGAAAACCAACAGCGCAGCGCCGAAACGCATGGAAAGGACAATCCTTTCCCTTTCAGAACCCTGTAAGCTTCACACGCCGACCCCGTGCCCCTGCACCTACTCCTCTCCCTGCTCTTTCTGTGGTGCCATTTCCCTCCTTCCTTCCGCCGCCCCCAACGTGGGGAGCACCATCTGTCCTTTATGACACGGCAGCTTTCTGTCCACTTTTCTCCATCGCCACCAACATGCCTTCAAACTTTCTGATGAGCTTTGCGCGAGTTTTTCAAGCCCCTCCACGGTGATCCCCTAAGTCCCTTCAAGAAAGAAACACGATGTTGATTCCAATAGCAAGGAATACAGTATTCCACAAGTCACCGCCCCAGCGACACGGTTTCCTTGGTGCGCCCCTAACAAGCGTGTTAAGTGGAGCCTGAGCGCTCCCTCCCTTCTTTGGCTTCCCAGCCTGATGAGCCGCCTGCGCCGGCCGGCACTGGAGGAATTTCGGCTGCGACCACCCCCCCAGCGCCCCCGGGCGGCGTCAGAGCCCCG
>NW_007252453.1:186618-186987 GCF_000164805.1 Carlito syrichta | reverse complement strand
CGAGGGTGGGCGCCCCCCGTTGGCCGCTGCCGCGCGGCGTCCCGGCACCGGAGTCCAGGGCTCTCGCCCCCTCTGGTGGCAGGAACCTGGAGAAGGGGAGGGAGGCGGGGCCGCGAGCTGACCCGTTCTGAACCGGCCGGGGCCGCGACGTCGACGGGCCGCGAGGTGCTTGGGGACTCAGCGTCGCCCGGGATGCCCAGGCGGCTGCCGCCGCGGCCGGAGCGGTCCGCGGGGCCAGCCACGCCTGGCGCCTCCTGGGCGAGGGGCTGAGGGCTCCGTCCGCAGCTCGCCCAGACCTTTCCGGGCCCCGCCCGGCCACCTCCCTCCCCGGCCCTCCCCACAGCGGCGGGAGGAAAGTTCGCGCCGCCC
>NW_007252453.1:163908-186301 GCF_000164805.1 Carlito syrichta | reverse complement strand
CCGCCCCTAAGCTCCTACGCGGCGGCCGCGCCTCCCCCCGCTTCCGGCCCAGCCCGCGCCCCCTTCAGTCGGGAGAGGCGCTCCGGCTGCGCGAGGCCTAGCCGCCGCCCCCGCTCCGCTTCCCACACCCCAGCCGGAGCTGGCTCCTGCGCGCCCGCGCGCGCTCTCCCGGCCCCAGCCAACAGTCCTCGCGCGAGCGGGACACTGTGGCGGATGACGTTCCGTTGGACTCCAGTGGTCAGGAGCTCTCTGGTGCCACAGGCGGGCTCCTCCTCCCCAGCAGCTGGACCCGCACCTAGGCAGCCTGGACCCTCGTGCCCTGCACCCCGGGACCTCGCAGGGGGGGCACGCCGAGACACCCCTTGCGGGCTGGGTGAAGGAGGAGGAGGAAGAGGAGGAAGAAGACGTGGACCGGGACCCCCGCCCGGCCCAAGACGCCTGCCTGCGCTGCAGCCACTTCTCTTGAGGAAGAGGAGAAGAGAGCCTGGGAGGGCCTTGGGGGGCTGCGCAGTCAGGGAATTTCTTTGGCAATTGGGTTTCTTCTTGCTTCTGCTGACGGCGTGGCCGGGCGACTGCAGTCAGGTCTCTCACGACCTAGGTAGGAACTGGGCCGAGGGGCGGGAGGGGCGAGGGGGGGTGCGTGGCGGGAGGAGGAGGGTGCTCTGAGGACTGGTAACTTCTCCTGCAGGTAACTTCATCCCAGGGTCGGCTTCAACTGGCTTCAGCTTCAAGGGAGATGTCCTGTCCTCAGAGAGTCCTGTCTAACTTGTCCGGGACTGGCAGCCCCATGAGCTACCTTCCCTTCTGCTTCCAAATGTTTCTAAGGGGTTACGTGGATGTCGGCCGCGCTGAGGTCTCACTGCTGGTAGGGGGGGGGGGGGGCACCACCCCACTCCTGAGCTGTCTCTGCGCGAGGTCAAGCTCCGTGGCACAGACTTAATGGATACTTTAGACTGGTGGTGGTTAATGTGTGGGTTCTCCCACATGCCTTTTTGAAAGGCAGATTGCTCCCTCTTTGTCCTGTGACCAGTTATTGGTTTTTCACCTCCTTAACTCTCTACCGCCCTCGCCCTCACCCCTGTACCCTGTTCACCATCCCGGATGCCCAATGTAAGCTTGTTCGAAATTATGCCTAGACCAGATGCCCACAGATCTGTGTTGGGGTTTCCCGTTCTTGCAGGCGGGTATAGGAAAGGGTTAAGTGTGAATTTCCAAGTTGTGAATATCTGATTCATAAAGCCGCATCACTGAACAGATTTTTTTTTTTTTTGGAGAATGTTGTTTCAGTGGGTAACGTGGTAAAGTGAAAGGGAATAGAGTGTGGAAAGTGATGGAAAGTTGTAAAATATATGTCGACTATTTGAACATTTCCTTTCCTTCTGTTCAAACACTCTTGATGAAACATAGCTCATTGGATTTCTGCTGTGAGTAAATACCTATAAAAAAATACCACCTGCATATTCTAAATCCTTCTAGACTAAGCATTGAACAGCCACAAAAGTTTTCCAGCTTGTACCTGGCTGGATACTCATTGGCACTCTGATGACCACCAGTATGCCATCTGTTCTAAAGACTTAACATGTAAAACAGATGAAGTTACCATTTCATATGCAAGTTTCAGGGTCTGTCACTTGTAAGTTTGAGGGTCTTAAAACAATTTGCAGGTATAAGGATGGATGTCAGATGGCTTTCAATTTGCACACTGTGTGGCATGGGGAGTAGGTTAGGAAAGGGAGCAAGTAAACAGCACAGTCTTCTTTCTGTCATGAACATACTAGGCAGTTTATTTTATTTAGAAATACAATTATTCAGAATTGATATTCTTATTTATCCAGCTGGTACTTGGGCATATTTTCCTAATTACTACGTTTTTTAAGCCTTGACAGAATACAGTCACAAATGCGTAGATGAATTTGGAAACCATACATAACCTTCATGGGCTTTGAAGATTTATCACATAGGTGTCAGTTATAGTGCTGTACTTTGAGAGTCAAGTTTAGTATAAGTTTGTAACAATTATTCCCCTGCAATAATTTCTCCAAATCAACATTTATTTAAGTCTTTATGATACATCGGTTACCTACCTAGGCCCTGGGGATACTAACAGATATGTATTTAATAAACACATCTGGAAATGACTGAAGTGCTATTCTGCCTAAATATGCAATGCTAAAGTATGACCTTTCAGAAATTCACATTAAATTTAAGAACATAGAGGTAATATTTTTCAACCTCTTGCTGTAATTTTTATTTGCTCATTTATTTTAATGATTTAGTCATACTACTTAAAGGTATTTACCTGAAAAATATGCCAAATATATGTAATTTATATGTTTTTGTTAGTTAGCTTAACTTAGTGTTAGTGAATAAGCATTACCCAGTTTTTCAATCAGTTAAACAGGTACATTAAAGATTGTCTACTAAAACTCATTTGAATTTGCATTGAAACACTAAAAACACTGTGCGTAAGAATCACTTGAGTAAAATAGTAGACGATGGTTAAAGTGACTAAATTTGGAGGACTTCTTCAAAAGAAGTTTGGAGAGACAGTATGATGAGGCTTTTTAAAAATAAAACACAAATGATTGTCTATAAAATGGTTTTTTAAAGTCATAGTGATTAGCATTTTTTCTGGATAATAAATTGAAATAACTTTCAAATACTGAAATAATTACACTAATGGTTAATAAAAATGTAAACTTTCTAATGGTATTCTTATGAACATTTAGGGGATATTTTCTTAATTTGTAGTTTCATAAATACATGGCATAAATCAAAACATCACTTTTAAACATGGAAAACATAGGACATACATTATTCTATATATACAATATGAAAATATTAATGTAAATATGAATTTGATGACATAAAAATAAAGATTGGTAATATGATTCATATTTAGTTGTGAGAAGATAGTTTTCATATTCCAAGTAATTCTCACTTTAAAAACTACTGGAATCATTTTATTTTTTAAACCTTTTACAGGAGCACAAGCTTTCATTTTTATATAACTTTCCTTCTTGATTAAGGACATTCACAAAGTAATGTTAATGTTATGTATCTATTTTTTCTTATGGAACATCTTTCATGGCCGAAAAGAATGGATTCACCTTCACTCCCCCTTTTCTGCATATAGGCAAGGTAAAATGATGGTAATGACCAAAAATGAACTCTGTCATTCAGTTAATATTGTGCTCAGAGTAACTTGACTATAGAAAGGATCTCTTGTCTTTTAACTGACTGTGACACTGACTGTAATGACAAACTAAATCAATCTGACTCTCTCTTCCTATTACCCAAACCTTCTTGAATCGATCAGAAAGTAAAGGTGCTTTCTAGATCACTTCATTCTATTAGGAAAGTGAAAACATGAATTGTGTTCACGTTTCTTTTGTATTCCATTAATCTTTCTTGTATTTAAGACCACATTAATTAGGTGTTGGCAATTTTTTTATATAAAAATATTTTATCTCCTCAAAGTATATAACTTTTCATTTCCGTTCTAGACACTTAGACAAATATAAAATGTAGTCTTGATTCATGTGCAAGTTAACCATCTATGGTATATAAATTACAATGCTAGTAGATACCAGGGCTCATTTATTAAAATGTTACTCCTCAGTAAATAGTACGTTATAGCCTAATTGAGTTGATGCATCTCTCAGGGTGTGGCTCATGCTTTTTTTTAAAAAATCAATTGCATACTGAAATAATTAAGTCAAAATACGATATGGTTACATGAGTCTAGTGAACTTATTTTACTAATAATGCTGTGTGAATTGATTCCCCCCCCGAAATTCAATGACAAACAAAATAAGCAAGCAAAACAATAGTGTGACTAGTTTGTTCTTTGAATTTATTAATTTGAATGAACTGACTGTAAAATTCACTGAGTTATATATAAATACAAGTAAACGTCTAAGCAGAAAAATATCTGCTTGACAAAATTCAGGTCCTAAAATTAGTTGAACTTCTGTAAGCATTGGGCACAAACTATAAGACTGAATATTGCTCATGTATTTATGGAAATAAAGGAATTGAAGATTGTTTTAGAATATTTAGTGAACTTTATATATTGAAAATATATTTTAAAATGTTAAACTAGGAAAACTGGATTATCCACAGAGAATATTCTGAAAGACCCTTCATTGAGATGAAATTAGTTTTCAGATATAAACTGCTGAAAGTTATAAAGGTACAAGAGATTTTATTACATTCTTTCTTGTTAGACATAAGTATAAATATAACTTAGAATATAATTTTTTTACATTTATAAGATGAATATGAAATACATCATTGTGTAGTCATTATTAGCATCCAAAGCAGAAAGATAATGTATTATTTTTATGCAGACTGAGAGCATTGACTATATAAGTGTTTGTTCTGGGTTCAAGGGTGAGTGGATTGCCTGAGCCCATGGGTTCGAGACCCGCCCGGGCAACTTGGCAAGACCTCATCTCTACAATAAATCAAAAAATTAGCCGGGTGTGGTAGCATGCGCCTATAGTTCCAGCTACTTGAAAGGCTAAGGTGTAAGGATTGCTGGAGCCCAGCAGGTTGAGGTTGCGGTGGCTGGGAGTGGCCACTGCACTCCAGTCTGGGTGACAGAGTGAGACTCCAACTCAAAAAAGAAAAAAAAAAAAAAGACTATGTCTAAAACATTTCTCTTGCACAAAAATTATGCAGCGTTCATTAAGGAGCTCTTCTTCAAGCCGGAAACAACAGAATAATATAGTAAAAGTTGTATAATAATGAATAAAGCACTTTTATTATAGATTTACTAAGGGGGAAATATATATCTAATGGTACAAGAGAAACTAATAATTAAATTGCATCTTTTTTTACTCATGCATTTCTTCTATATTACAAAAGAAATATTAGAAAAATATTAGAGTAGAAAGCCTTTTGCTTCTTTGTTTTTTCACGGATCATTGCTAGTATAAGCTCCTTAAGTACAAAAGGCATCATAGATTTCTTGTATTTCCCTCTATCAACCCACTTTCCCTGTCACACAATCCCAATATCTTCCTCCTTTCTTCCTCCCTCTCTCTTCTCACATACACAAATAATTCTGTCTCCATGCTTCATTTGTCCCAAATGGTGAAAAGAATACATCCTACTTCACACTGTACATCAACCAAATCCCAACAGTAGTAATTTCTTCATTGTAATCTTGACTCAACATTTCTTGGAAGTATGGTAGGCTACTGGTGCCTGACTGAGAGACAGGCTGGTTGAGTGCTCACTTTACCTCCAGTGATATTAGTCCATATCCCTATGGCTTCTGTTTTAAAGAGAGACTTTTTGAATATTTTTATGTACTGATTTTAAAACTATAAATTGAAAATCAAAATTAAGAGTACTTCATTCTCTAGAGACCTAAGGGCTTCAGAAGACTTTAGTTGCAAACCATGTTGTAGTTTATTAGAAAACATTAACAGATTTTAAGAAATAAAAAGTATATAATGTAATTAATATTTTAGAATGATTTCTGTGGAAATGAGGAACACGTTATGGAGACTAGAATCAAAGGTGTCAGTTAAAAAAAAAAACTGCAATAGACTAGGGCATGAGAAAAAAGAATTTCTACAAAAGCTTCTAAACTTTATTAAGATTTGGTGGCTTGGTCCTGATTGTTGTGTGGGTTGTTGATGCTACAAGCACTCACTACGCATTTATTAATGCAAGAGTAAAGCTATTGGCGTGTTTTAGTAGAGAAAGATTAAGTAATCCAGTTTCTTTAAAAATAATAACTATTCTGGCCCCATGATGAACAGTGATTGGAAAGGGCAGGAGTTGGTAATGGGACACCACTTAGAACACTAGTATCATTATTCAAGGAAGAAATTACAGTGATTTAGACTAGAGTAGTAGCTATAAGTATTGCAAGAGTGAATGGATGCCAGAGAATCTTGGACTGGCCTGAATTAAGCGCTTCAGTTTAGACGTAACCCGTGACATTTACCTCACAACTCACTGACTAGACCTAATAACATCTGTGGGCCAGTCACCAAGGTACAAGGAATGAAATTGTACCATGTGCCTGGAATTTGGAGATTGGTATGTATTCTGTGAGCAGCAATAGTGATGTCCTCAGTTTGTCCTTCTGGTAACCAGACACCCAACACATTCTGCCTCTAGTTGGAAAAAATATACACTTACTTCTTTGGGGTGGATGAGAATATCTGTTATGCCTTTATTCTTGATCTTTTAAGAATTATTCCATTTTCTCTTGACACTTGATTTGTATAAGGTAAGAGAAACTTCACAGAAGTTCTGTTGTTTGTATCTTCATTGGCTCAGCAAATGTGTCTGTGGTCCATTCTACTTTCACAGGAAATTTAAAATGCTTTTGTTGTTCTGTACCTTGGGTCCATTTTTTTGAGCAAGAGTGATACCATCAAAGTTTTAGAGACCTGATCAAAAGATGAGGAGTGTAGAATTGGTGGTAGAGAGGAAGACCAGTGTCGGGGATTGCTTGCTGGTTGCCTGCTGACTGCATGTGGAATGGCAGTGTGAGATCTCTTCCCAACTCAGACTTATCTCCATCTTGTGGGTGAAGGTGCAATACTGGAGTGGGCAGGGAAAACACAAATTCAAATCAAAGAACATATTGAACCTTAATTATTGCCCAGTGTCTTGAGGTGAAACAGAAATCTGAGTTTAGTAAAGTTAAGTTGTCATTAAAGTGACTGTTTAGAGGAAAGAATTGGAGATGTACTTCCCTTGGCCCCACTGTGGCAATCAAGTGAGTTGGCAATACTGATTTTCAAAAAAATCAATCTGTTTTTGTTTTAAAGTTTCAAGGAAGCACATCAGAGCTTTAAAAGTTAAAAAAAAAGTTTTGGTAGCCATTAATATTGTTTGTAGGCTGTTTATGGCTCTTTGATTTCCAGACACATGTTCAGGTAGAATATCCTGGCCTCCTTGGTGGTGGGGGAGACTATATCTGTAGTCTGTCCAGAGAGTAGATCAGGAGTGATGTGTAAGTGTGACACTCTCTGGAGTTCCATTTTCTTTCTTCCATGGTGACCAGCAGTGATCCGGTTCGTGGCTCCTCAAGCAGCGTAGGTTTCAGAGTCCCT
The DNA here is from genome assembly GCF_000164805.1 of Carlito syrichta. Taxonomy (NCBI): domain Eukaryota; kingdom Metazoa; phylum Chordata; class Mammalia; order Primates; family Tarsiidae; genus Carlito; species Carlito syrichta. Next base: position 179,216 of record NW_007252453.1, on the reverse strand, counting down.
GCCTGTCTGTCTATATTGGAGACATGGTTTGAGGGATCAGTCAGGAGCTAATGTGAAGTCTGTTGAGCTTGTGTCATTTTTTTCTGCAAAATTCCTATCCTATTTTGATATATTTAGCAAAAGTATATATCAATTTATTTAAACTTTCTAAGATGTTGGGTAAAAGTTTTTGAGTATCACAGTGTATTAATTTGCATGTCTTTATGAGGAAGGTTTAGTACCAGTTTTTGGCAGCATTGCCACAGGAACACTGAAGCTGCTGTTCTTGTCACCACTGTTGAAAGCAATTTTGTCTTTGTTTCTTACCATCACTCACTCCAGATTAAAAGTCATGGGCTGGAACATTCTATTGAGTACTCTTAAATCTTATGCCTGTGTTACAGCTGCTGAGAAGCCAAGAGATACCTGTCCTCCTTCATATTCTCTGTTGAGAGGCAGCCTCCCATCTGTTTTTGAGATTTCCTCCTAAAAGGAGGATATGATTCAGGCAAGATCACAACTCCAGGTCTGGGTCATAGGCATGAAAATGTCATCTCTGAAAATCTTAATCAATGCATGACAGAACCAGAAATGCTGGCAGTCTCACACAAGAAAAAAGGAATTCTAATCCCAGACCTCAGCATGAATTAATAAAATTTACACCTGCAAGAACTGAGACGTGTCTACTAAACCAAGAAGAGCTGTTAGCTGCCCTTTCCCTGGGCTTTCAAATTTTCTAATTGATGTGGGAAGACAAAGGTTAGAGCTGTTTTCTATGATGAGAGAAAAAATAAAAGTGATGTTGCTCTCCAGAAGATTATGTCTCAGAGGTTAGTTTTCTGCAGAGTATCACGTTCCTCCCTAACCTTTAATTATTTCTTTAGCACCACACTTTAACCTTAATCTTATAAGATGGCTTAGATTAAATTTAGGTTAAAATACAGGTACACCCTAAATTTCCATTTTAAGGTAACATTGTCCCGGTAATTAAAGTGATTCTTCATTACATATGGTTATGGTTAAGATCTTTAAGGGTTTATTATCCTTTGACTGGTTTTATTGTCTCCACTTTGAAAATCTTTAATTTTATTCAAGATTTATCTTTATATTGTATCCAGTTCCCATAGAAGGAGGGAAAATTCCCCAGAATATAAAATCAGCAACATCACTTTGTTCGGGCCAGGCTGTTATAGCTCAAACATTTATTGATTTAACACCTTGGGTTGAGAGTATTTGGGTTTGCATGTGTTGGCTGCTTACTCTTAGTATATTTTTAAAAATCTTATGTCAATTTTTCTCTCAGTAGCAGTTTTCAACTCCTTGTCTGAAATTTGATACAGTAATAAAATGTAAAGTTGTACCCTGTGAGAACACCAATTTAAAAACAGAAGTGCTTTCATCATAGTAGCATTCATACTCAGCTTTTATTAATCATCTCTGTCTCTGTGTAGGATTTCCTTTGTGCAGGTTGACACTTGTTACCTGTTGTTTTCAGCTTGTCTGCGTAAAGCTGTCAGTACACAGGATTATTACTGTTCTTATGTATTTGTTAATTTAAAAAGTGTGAAGTAGCCAGGCTCAGTGGCTCAGCCTGTAATCCCGCGCCTTTGGGAGGTTGAGGTGAGTGGATTACCTGAGACTGCAAGTTCGAGACCTGCCTGGGCAGGCAAGACCTCATCTCTACAATAAATCAAAAAATCAGCCGGGCGTGGTGCGCGCGCCTATAATTCAGGCTTACTCGGGAAGGCTGAGGTGGAAGGATCGCCGGAGCCCAGCAGGTCGAGGCTGCGGTGGCCGGGAGCGGCCACTGCACTCCAGTCTGGGTGACAGAATGAGATTCCAACTCAAAAAATAAAAATAAAAAGTGTGAAGTGGTTGAATTGTACAGAATAATATGATCAACCTGTTACCATTATTTTACCTATTAGCCAGAGAAGTTGTTTTTGTTTGTTTTAATTTTTAAAAAAATTTAACTTTTTAAAAGGTTGTTTAAAATTTGCTTTAAATATTTGTTTCAGCTTTAGATAAACATCAGTGAAATTATTTTGGAACTTGATACCTGAGAGAGTATGAAATATCTGTGTGGTATGTGTTGTTTGAAAACACATGTTTATTTAAATAATACTCTTAAATTATAGGTTGGGATATTAGTAGAATGCTTTCTTTTGAGTCAGATTTAGTTTAGGTTGTTTAGGAAGAGGATGTTTGGCACTTTTGTGGGGGAATTCTGTCAGTGAGGGAGGAGTGAACAGGTAGCAATAGAGTAGCGAAGCTGGATGTTCTTAGCAAGAGAAATTTGCCTGTAAGTGTACCAAATAAAGGGGTTGTAATGGAGTGAGAAGCAAAGAATGCTGTAATTCCGTTTATCACATGAATTGACAGATAGCCAAAAATGGCCTAACTTAAGGGCATATGAATTATCATTATGAATATATCCTGGAAAAACCTTTCCTTACATAATAATATACTACAGTAAAGAAAAGTATATTTTAACAATGGCAATACTTAACAATAATAAGAATGTTCCTTTTTTAATTGTTCACTTCTCTAGCTTGTGTTTTTCATTATGTTTTTTTAAAAAAAACCAGTATTTCTCGATAGATGTGCTTTACTTGAGTATATTTGTATTTATGTAAAATGTATGAAGTGTGTTGACACCATACAGTTTTTTCCATTAAATCTTTATTTGCTTGAACCTAGGCCCATTTGAGTCCCACGTGTAGACATAGCTCCTATCTGGGCTAGAGAATAAGAGTATCTTTGACTTAATAGAAACATTTCTGAGGTCTTTACTTCAAATCTGTCACATAGATCAAGTTACCAATGATTCTGGTGTTCAGTTAATCTTATATGTTCATTGTAATCTTGATGCTTCTCTGTCTCTTTCCTAAGAACAAATACTACTGATTTCCTCAGGCTCTGAAAGTTGTGTCTATAAACTTGAACCTGAAACCCCATGCACTATTGAAGTTATTGTCTACTTCAAGTTTAAGTGTTTATGGTCTGCCCTGTACACTGCTAGTTAAATTTACCCTGGCTGACCCTGTGACTAGATGCACAAATTGAAATGTCTAAAAAATCCACGTCTATATAACCTACAAAAACCTATACAAGCTTGCTAGCCATTTTAAGTTGCTTGCAGTTGCCTGCTTGAAACCCCCCCCATGTAAACGCAACTGTTCTTGGCCCCTGAACTGTAATTGATAGCGTCATCTTTGAAATCCTCTACCCTCTACATCCTGTTAAGCAAACAGCAACTATCCAACAGCCAAACTAAGCAAGCAGGTAGCTGCAAATTGCTCCATCCCTGACTCTGACCCCTCCCTGAAATGTAAACTGTAATTGCGAAAGCTATGGTTTTTGCCTATGAAAGCCCCCTGGGCTTGCTTTGCTCAGGGCCGAGAAATTTTTAGTGGTGTTAGCCCTCTCTTGGTCACTGGCTAATTAAAAAGACTCAAAAATCTGATTCTCTGCCTGTTGGCATTTTATTTCTCATCCTCTGGCCATAACATTTGGAGGCCCCCGTGAGACAAATTTTGCCAACTATGGGAGGCAGCCTCGCTCTGACTCTCCTTGCCTGGTGAGGAATTACAGAGGAGGTGCCCCCTGAGATTAGTCAGGACCCCATAACCACTCAAGAGGTTTGGAGGGAGCTGGAACAACTGCTGATTTCCTCCTGCCTCAAAAGAACCTGAGTGTCTGTACTCTCTGGAAAGGTAAGAATCTGTTTATCTTGTTGCTTCTGTTTATTGCCATAATTCTTTTAGGGAGGTTGGAGCCTGCTGAGGCCACTCCTTGGGCTCCGTTCATTGACCCAAGACATTGGTAGAACAGAGTCTCGGTTTTAATATTTCTGTTTGAATATCTTCTTAATCTCTATGTGCTTATGCAGCGGTTTCTGGACCCTATCATCCTTGGCCTCTTTCTTTCCTCTGCCTAATTGCTATTTTCTTTTCTACATGGCTTGCCTCTGCCACACCAGCAGATTGGTCATCTTCAGCCAAGGTTTTGTTAGCTATTGCATATCTTCTAATTATGACAAGTTTGATTGCTATTAGGTGTCTCCTGTGACTTACTGGTTTTGACATCATGGGACAGAAGGCTTTTAAGTCTTCCAAGCCCTCCATTACCTTAGACTGCATGTTAAAAAATTTCTCTTTTGAATTTGCTGGGGAGTACGAAGCCTGTCTTTCAAAAGGCAGCTCTGAACTCTCTGCGGAAGTGATTGGCCTATGTATGGTGTTGAATGGCCCTCTGTTGGGTCTCTAGATGTACATATTACCTGTACAGTCTGGAGAATTGTTGCTGGTATTAGGGGACCCACATACCCAGATCAGTTCCCCTATATTGACCAATGGTTATCTTTGGTCAAAATCCTCCACCTTGGCTTAGGGCATGTGTCTTGGAGGAAGGAATAAGACTGATGGAAGCCTTGGAGGAAGAGATACAACTGGGAACCCTAAGGGATCCCTGGACCCTTAGGTGGATCCTGGTCTCTAAGACCCTGGATGAGTCAGGCAATGACAATTCTCCCAAGTCAAAAACCTTGATTTCTAATAAGTCAGCTCCTCCTCTCTTGATTGCCTCAGCTCCTCCTCTGGTAGGGTTATATCCTGTCTTGCCTCCATCAACGGAGGACCCTCTTGAGGGGCTGATTACCCTCACCTGTAACCTACTGCCGTATTGTCCTCAGTCCTTTCCCACCATCACCTCCTCTTCCCAAGCCATGGTGGCCATCACAGCCACCCTGGAGGAAGCCACCAGGGACCAATGTGCACCTCCCATCACCTCCTCTTCCACATCCCCTTTACCTGGATCCCATCCTTTAGCAACTCATCTCTGATCTCAGATCCATCCGGCACCACTTCTGTTCCTCCGGAGAGGTTCTGTTGGATTGAGCCAACTGGCCTTTCTTGGTTTATACTCCTTTCTCCACCTCAGATTTGTACAATTGGAAACATCAAAATCTGGTGTTTTGTGATTAGTTGCAGGCTCTGATCTCCTTAATGGAGCTAGTTATGCAGACCCATCACCTCACTTGGGACGATTGTAAACAACTGCTGCTGCCTCTTTTTACCTCTGAGGAACAGGAGCAAATCAGAACTGAAGCTAGAAAATCTTTCCTGGCTTCAGTTACTGGTACAGAGGAGGAAAACCAAGAAATGCTAAATGAGGCTTTCCCCATGTCCTTGGGACACCAACACTTCAGCAGGGTCCCAGGACTTGGAGACCTATCACCAGACTCTATTAGCTGGTTTGAGGGGGGCAGCTTGAAAACCTATTAATCTTTCCAAAACTACCAAAGTCATTCAGGACCCCGAAGAGTCACCAGGGTTATTTCTCAAATACCTTCAGGTAGCATTCCATACCTACACTCCGACCCCTAGGCACTTGAGAATGCTCAGGCTGTAAATTTGGCTTTTGTGGTGCAGGCAGCTCCAGACATCCAGAAAAAGTTACAAAAACTTGAGGGTTTTGCAGGAATGAATATTTCAAAGTAGCCAGAAGGTTTTTAACAACCATAATGCTGAGAAACAGAAATAGGCAAATCAAAAATTAGATAAGGCAGCAAAGAGGCAGAGTAAAATATTAGTCACCACTATTCAGGCGTCCCAACCTGGTTCAAAGCAGGCATGTAAGCTGAAGGGAGAAACTAAGAAGGGACAAAAAGAAACTGGACAAATTCAGCTGGCCAACAATCAGTGTGCATATTGCAAGGAATTAGATCACTGGGTGAAGGAGTCCCCTCGTCATCCAAAGACAGAGAACCCTAAGCCAGTGCTGGTCCTGCTGTCTACTGGGGAAACAGAAAATAATTTGGACTGAGTAGGCCAGGGTTCTTTTTCCTTAGGCTCCCAAGAGCCCATGGTATCCACCACTATCAGGGGCCACCCAGTCCAACTTTTGGTGGATACTGGGGCAGAACTTTCGATCCTAAAGTCACCATTAGGGCCTATGTCTAACAAGCAGATTTTTGTCCAAGGAGCAGCAGGTGCCATTACAAACTGCAAATTAACCTCTGACCAGACAGTTGACTTAGGCCAAAAATGGGTCACACAGTCATTTCTAATCTGACTGCCCATTCTTTCTTAGGAGCCAAGATTTGCTTTGGAAATTGAAGGGTACTATTGTGTTTTCACCTGATGAGACTAAAATATGTATTCCTACTGACACTGCTTACCTAATGCTATTGATTGTTCCACTCTCTGAGGAATATCTTTTAACTTCTTCCGATTCCCCCACTGGGAATAACCCATCAAGCTTTTACAGTTGCAGCAAGAATTTCCTTCAGTATGGGCAGAACTCAACCTGCCTGGATTGGCAAAACATCACCCTTCTCTCATGGTAAGTCTACTAGCATCTGCCACTCCTCTTCACATTCACCAATACCCTGTGGGTCTGCTGACTCAGAAAGAAATTGCTCCCCATATTCAAAGACATTTAGCCACTGGTATTCTGATGCCCTGTCAATCTGCTTTGAACACTCTGTTCCTGCTGGCTAAAAAGCCAGGAACATCTAATTACCCGCCTGTTCAAGATTTTTAAAAGGTCAATAAGTGAATTGAAACAGTCCATTCTACTGTTCCCAACCTGTACACCTTGTTCAGCCTGCTTTCTTCTCAACATCAGGTGTATACTTTTCCTCTGTCCCATGTCAACGCATTTTTGCCTTTGAATGGACAGATCCTGACTTGGGAGATACTAGTCAACTAACTTGGACTCGGTTTCCACAGGGATTCAAGAACTTCACAACTCTTTTTGGGGAAGTCTTTCAACAGGATTTGTCAAGGTTTTGCACTTTGCACCCTGAATGTACTTTACTCCAATATGTGAATAATCTCCTCCTCGTGGCTACAGACTTGGCTACATTTTTAACAGGTACTAAGGCTCTCTTACAGTTTCTTCAAGACCTGGGCTATCATGTTTTGGCCAAAAGGGCACAGCTCTGCTCAACTAAAGTTTCCTGCATGGGATACCAGCTAAAAAAAAGAATAAGTGAACCCTGACTTTGGCCCGGAAAGAGGCTATCCTCTGAATTCCCACTCCAACAATGAAGAAACAGGTATGAGAATTCCTGGGGGCAGCGGGGTATTACTGACTGTGAATTCTGGGATTTGCTGAAATTGCCAAGTCCCTGTATACAGTTACTGCAGGGGATCGGCCACTGGAAGGGACTGCTACAAAGGAACAAGCGTTTCAGCAGTAAAGATCGCTTTTACCCAGGCCCCGGCCTTGGCCCTCCCAAATGTTGCTAAGCCTTTCCACCTGTTCATTCATAAAAAGTGGGGAATTGCAAAAGGGGTTCTTACCCAAACTCTAGGATCTTAGAGACAGCCAATGGCCTATTTGTCAAAGAGACTGGACTCAGTGGCCTCTGACTGGCCCTTATGCCTCTGGACCATCACCACTATGGCCATACTAGTCATGAAAGCAGATAAACTAACTTGCCCAGAATCTGGCTTTGACTGTTCCTCATGCTGTCGAAACTCTGCTTTGGGGCACCTTTGGCTATTGAATGTCAAATACCCAAATTACCCAATATCAGAGCCTTTTACTAGATCAACCTAGACTAAGTCTCTCTCTTACTCAATGTCCCAACCTGGTCACCCTGCTCCCCAATAATAATCCTGAAACAGCGATGCATGGCTGTAAAGACATAATGGACATCTCTCAAGTCAGCTGCCCTGGTTTTGGGGACACTCCCTTAAGCCAGGCTAATACTGTCCTGTTCACGGATGATAGCAGTCTGGTAATAGGAGAGGTCCGCATGGCTAGTGCCACAGTGACCATGGCTCACAACGTAATCTGGTCACAGTCTTTGCCCAATGGCACGTCAGCTCAAAAAACTGAGTTGATTGCCTTAACTCAGACCCTGCGCTGGGGAGCAGGAAAGCAGGTAAACTTCTTCACAGGCTGTCAATATGCTTTTGCCGTTCTCCATGTCTGTGCTGTGATTTATAAGGAAAAAGGATTTTTGATGGCTGTGGGTAAGACCATAAAAAACAAAGAGAAGATTTTGGCCCTTTTAAAGGTTATGTGGTTCCCCAAAGAGGTAGCCATCATGCATTGCAGGGGACACCAAAAATCAGATACTCCAAAGGCAATTGGTAATCGCCTGGCAGACCAGGTAGCCCGGGAAGCTGCAGAACTCCAGTCAATTCTCTATCCTGTTGACTAAGACTTTTTCTGTACCTTCTCTCCCACTACCCACCTACTCCCCCCAAAAAGGCAAGTGGACCAGATGGGAGTGCACAAGAATCCCATTGGATGGTAGGTCAGGGACTCTAAAATTATCCTGTCTAAAACTCTTGAATACACTCTGGTATAACAACTACATTCTGCCATCCATTTGGGTGGCACCAAGATGACTGAACTGTTAAACTGTTTTTACCATATCAATAATTTAAAATATGTGGCCAAAAAAACAACTGCAAGGTGCCCAGCTTGTTCTCAAGTCAATGCCAAACAAGGGCTGAAGCCCACTCTCAGAATCAGATCCCGAAAATTAACCCCAGGAAAAAAAATGGAAAGTAGACTTCACTGAGGTGAAGCCTCCCCATGTGGAGTGCAACTATTTGCTAGTGTTTATAAATACTTTTTTGGGATGAATGGAAGCCTTTGCCACCAATAATAAAACCACACTGATCGTTACCAGGTTTTTTTGTTAAATGAAATTATTCCCAGGTTTGGGCTGTCCTTCTCTATTGGTTCTAATAATGGCCCTGCATTCACTCCATCTATAGTTCAACTCATTAGTAAAGCACTAAACGTTGACTGGAAGTTACGTTGTGCTTACAGGCCACAAAGCTCTGAATATGTTAAATGCATGAACTAGACTTTAAAATCTACTTTAACCAAATTAAGAATAAAGACTGGTAAAACATGGATAAATCTGTCTCTGACCCTTCTCCAGGACCGATGTACCCCCAATAAGACTGAATTTACTCCATGTGAAATCATGTTTGGTAGGCCTCCTTATTTGTTACCCCAGTTACAAGATCCCATTCTTGAAAAAATTACTAATCAATCTCTATTAAAATATCTTCAGTCTTTGTCCGTGGCATTTTGCCAACCCCATCATCCATGCCATGCCATGCCAGCCTAGGAACTTGGTTTATGTCAAAAAGTTCCAAAAGGAAGGACTGGCCCCAGCCTGGAAGAGACCCTACATTGTCACCCTCACTACTCTGATGGCATTCAAAGTTGACAGAATTCCAGCCTGAATCCTTAATTCTCAGATCAAGAAAACTGGGTTTGACGACCTCGACAATGACACTCCACCCTCAAATATTTGAACTGTTCAAAAAGACCTTAATAACCCTCTCAAAATCACCTCCCGAGCTCAGCGTCCTGCTCCAACCAGAAATAAACAACCATCCCCGGAACTGGCCACCACAAGCTAAGACTCTTTTGTCTTTATTCTGGTATTTCTTATCCCATGTGCTTGAAAATGAGGCTCAACATCCCACTTGGTACTCCTTTACTCTCACTAGAGGGAGAACAACATTATAACTAAAGAATGGCCCAATAGTCAACCTCTCAACTCAGTCTTATTCAAGACAGACTTATTAAACCTGTCAGGCCAGAAAGGAAAAAGCTAAATCATAATAAATCTTGGTTCCATTCTCTGTTTAACTGGAACCCATGGTTAACAACTCTCATCACTAGTCTAGCATGCTCCCTTATCCTTCTCTTTCTTGGTGTACTGATAGGTCCCTGTGTACGCAACTGAGTTATATTTTGAAAAAAAATGCTTTAACTCTGTAAAGGTCATGTGTGTGGTACCCACTACAGTTCATTGTCAATAACTGACGAGTCAACGATTAAACTCATGCACAAGTAAGAGGAGGGAATAAAATGTCTGAAAAATCCACATGTCTATGTAACCTATAAAAACCTATGCAAACTTGCTAGCCATTTTAAGTTTGCAGTTGCCTGCTTGAAAATTCACACCCCCACCCTGTGTAACTACAACTGTTCTTGGCCCCTGAACTGTAACTGATAGCTTCTTCTTTGAAATCCCCAACTCCCTACATCCTGTTAAGCAAACAGCAGCTGTCCGATGGCCAAACTAAGCAAGCAGGTATCTGCAAATTGTTTCATCCCTGACTCTGACCACTCCCTGAAATGTAAACTGCAATTGTGAAAGCTATGGTTTTTGCCTGTAAAAGCTCCCTGCTTGACTTGCTTGGGGCTGAGAGATTTTTAATGGTGACAGCCCTCTCTCGGTTGCCGGCTAATTAAAAAGACTCAAAAATCTGATTCTTTGCATATTGGCATTTTATTTCTCGCACTCCAGTCATTAAAAAATGTACATCATATCATGCATTACTCCTCTGCCCTTCTAAGTTAGTCATATTTAAGATGAGTATAGCTTCTGGATATTTGTTACTTTTTCTAATAATCATGCTCTGACATTCAGTGCTTCTCATTCTCAAAGATAAAAGTATTGTATCTGGTTTATCTTATAGAGATGTTAAGTATAGTAAGAGGACTTTACATTATTTTCAGTGTTTACTAATTCTGAGTAGTCCCCGAGTATCTTTATATAAAGTCTGAATTATTCCAGTGCTAAAAACAACTTTGCTATTGTTGGTTTGTCTACTTTTAAAGTTTAAATGTGGAATATTTAAATATGGATTATTTGAGTTGTGATTAGAGTTCAGAGTTGTAGCATGATTGTTTTTACCAGAGAACAGTAAAATTCTGATGAAACGAAAGTGTGCCAGATTACTTTATGGGAACTAAATAAAGATGAATACTTTCTGTAATCAGTTGTGAAGCATACATAATGACAATTCCAACAGGACTTGACCTATGAAAGAGTAAGTGGCAAATATATAATAGAACTTGGAGGAAAGAGGTAGAGAATGTGAGAGATCAAAGCAGGTATCAAGAAAGAGGAAATACCAGATGAAATAAAAGTTAACTAAGATGATCCTTGTGGGCATAGTTATATTCTAAAAAAAGCTGGTCCCTAATTATGTAGTCTATGTGAGACCAAATGATTAAATAATATATAAATCATAAACCAATTTAGGGTGAGTTAGAATGTGTGGATTAAAGAAAGAATATATGCATACATTCCATAAAGGTATATTTATTTGTCATGCTCACTTCTGTCTTCCCAGTACACAGATATTAGTTGAAAGACAAGTTAAATATTTTTGGCTTCTTGAGGTTTTTTTTTTAATTAGGAAAGTATGACTTTAAGAAAATAGCTTTTATGATCAAAGAAGAAAATTAATTTCCAGATTTTGAGGTAGTATAGTTAAGCACTAGTATGTAAAAACTGTAAGTTGTATTTCTTCATATATAATCAATCTGTATGGATTCAAGATAGAGACATTAAGAAGACTTAGAAGTTTGGTGAGCAGCTGTGTTAGGGTTAGGCTCATCCTGTGCCCAGCTTACTTTTGTTCAGCAATGTGACTCATACTGTAATACAAAGGCTTACTATCCTATCCAGCTACAAAGTCATCCTCACAACTGTAACTTTGGTGATGCCTCTCTGCTAATGTAAATCCGAATGTCTTGGTGATTGATCGCCAAAGATTACTGGTTACTGAGGCTTTTTGTAGTTTGTTTTTGTCTTACTCCCCTGTTTGTTCTGCCTATCTTATCTTCTTGACAACCATCAATGAATTCTAATGATGAATTTTGAATCGTTACATGCACTGAAAACTAATGAATTAATTATATTAACATTTTATCGAGTCTTTCTGTATTTGAGTTACTAGAAGAGGGAAGCCCAGCACATTTCTGTATATCCTTAAACAAAGGCTAAGGCATTTGTTGATGAGAGACATAAGATTCTACTGGACATTTTGAATTCTGTAACATCTGTTCCTGTGATTCAGAACAGGCTCAACTTTACAGTTACAGGCTCAAGATATATTGTGGAGTCTAGGGATGGTTATCTAATCTTCTCACAAGTAGTCATGATATATTAGAATATCTGTTTGAAATGTGAGTGATGAATCCAAAAGATTTCCTATAATATTTGAGAATAAAATTCTATAGTTTAATCTCTATAGATAGAAAATTACAGGTTTATTATGATTACTTGAGGAATACAAGAATCACAAGGCTTATATCTGTCAAGCGGTGTTTTTCAACTGTGTGTTGTGAACCAAGGGGTTAATAAATAATATAAATATAAAGCAAAAGGGAATAGAAAATATAAAATTACATTAGATGCAAGTATTGTTTTATGAAACTTTGTTTTGTTTTTGTATATAGAGCTACCTAATATAAACTGTATTTTGACTGTATGTAATGAACAGGGTTGACAGCCCCTGACACATAGCAGTGATTCTCAAAATGTGGTGCACATAAAAATTTAAAAATGAATGAATGAGCAAATGAATGGAAAGGTAGGAAAACTGTAGGTTACATGTCTGTATCCCATGAGATTCTGACCTAGTAGGACTGAAGCGAGGCCTAGGAATATGCTGTACTAACAGACATTCCAGATGACTCCAATGCAGGTAGTCTTTACATTTTGTTTTGCAAACCAACTCTCTTGTGAAAATAGAGGAAAGAGACTATGAGCCTACAGTTTCCTTCTCTGGAAGTAAGAGAAAATGTACTCTGTTCTGATTGCTATATGAAGCAAAATCTATTTGGAAAAATGAGATATAATTAAATGAGTAAGTGTGTACATTTGATATGCAGAAGTATTATATAATAGTTCCTTTAGTAGCTTGAGAAATTATGTTGAACAAATCCATCTAGATTTCCCACTTGGTTAAACAAAAAACTGAACCTAGAATAAATGAAGAGACTACTATTTATTGGGTATGGCCTACCAAGATAGGGACAATAGGCTAAGCTCCAGTCACCCATTACCTCATCCCATATCCCTGATGTCAAGGTGGTGGTTAATCCTTACCATAACTGTAGCTGGAAAGGAAAATAATGACCATCCTAAGATTGCTTCTGAAGTCTCATGTTTGCTTGTTTGGCTTGTAGATAAAGTGGTGCCAGTGGGAACACATTGGGTTTTATTTTTCATCTGTATTGTAAGAGTAGTAACCATCTTTGTTATTTAATCCTAGTGCATTTCTATTAGGGTGGATCCCGCATTGTCACCTCCCCATCAGAACATGCTAACTGCTATCTTTTAGGAGCTTAGTTTACGTCTTGTTTTTCTCCCAAATCTAGGAGAGTGAAAGTTTATTTATTTTTGCTTTAATTATGTTATCTTGTATAAGAAAATGTTGTTGGCTATTGTTTATAGGTCAAAAACATACTTCTAACTAGGTCCTGTTAACAAATAAATAAATATATCTGATTCTTCATGAAATTTTAATGAAAATGCTCAGGAATTAACCCTAAGTAGTCAGTAATTTCTTACATTTACCAACTGTCTTACCCCTGCCTGAAAGGAGATAATTATAAAATAATTTAGTTTTTAGTTTTTATTTTCCCTTCCTAAATGGTGACATAACACAAAGAGAACTCTGAGGAATTCCCTGTAATTAAGTTACAATTTAGTGCTTTATAATTACTATTATGCAAAATAGAACACTTCCATTAAAAAAAAAAACAATTCTTACAGAATTGGTTGGACAAGTTATGCTTACATATATGGATATATCCATATGAATTATGATTCACTAGATGAAGAAACATCAATGCAAAATAATCTTGAGATTCTAGGATTGCAACTTTAAGAAGGGAAGTATATGAGAAGATATTTTTGCTAAATATGGAATAAATTATATAGAAATGAATTATTTATATATTTTGGGCACCTGGGAACTGTGTACTATCATAAGAAGCGAAAATTCAATTTCTCTTCAAATGATATGCAATAAAGTTATTGCACATCACTCAAAATTTATATGATCAGGTGATTTAGAAGTAGCTAGTGTAAAAGAGTCATGCTCATTTCTTCACTGCACATTATTGATTCCTTATTAGATAGTCATTTTACCAAAAGCTAACATTAAGAAGATGGAAAGTTTTGGTGGGATATGTTTTATAATACTTCATGGATTTTTAGGACACAGCAAGTCACTGAGAATACTATTAACAATAGGGAATGTATTCATTCATTCCACATGGGCTTACAATTTTAAAAAACTGCCTTTCAAAACGGTTTTATATTTGTATGTCCATGGATGTACATTCTTATTTGTATGTATATTTCATTAAATGTATGTTATAAGTCAGATTTTACTACCAGTTTTCTTTTTATTTAATCAATATTTTTTATTATGGTTTTGTGGGGTACAGTTAAGGGTTAGGTGTACAATTACGTTTCATTCAGGCACCCTGTTGATAAGAGGTGTTTCCCCATCCCCAGACAGATATATGCTACTGTTAATCCCATCCCCCTCCCACCCCATAGTTTCCCAGTACCGTCAGTCATTTTCTTATAGTATTACTTTGGATGTTCAAGGTCCATTATATGAGTGAGAACATGTGATACTCAGATCTTTGTTTCTGTGAGAGGTCACTCAGTATTATAGACTCTAGTTCCATCCAGGTTGCTACGAAATTCATGATTTTGTTCTTTTTTATGGCTGTGTAGTATTCCATCGTGTATATGTACCACATTTTTAAAATTCAGTTCTCTTTTGATGGGCAGCATGGTTGTTTCCAGGTTCTTCCTATTGTGAACAACGCTGCGATAAACATACGTGTGCAGGTATCTTTTTTATAGAGTGATTTGAGTTCTTCAGGGTATATTCCCAGTAGGGGGATTGTGGGGTTGTATGGAAGGTCGATTTTTAGAGCTTTTAGTAATCGCCACACTGCTTTCCACAGAGGTTGCACTAGTTTGCACTCCCACCAACAGTATAGAAGTGTTCCCTTTTCACCACACCCTCTCCAGCAGCTGTTATTTTTTGAGTTGTTGATAATGGCCATTCTGATTGGAGTTAGGTGGTATCTCGGTGTGGTTTTGATTTGCATCTCCCTGATGATTAGTGAGGCTGAGCATTTCTTCATGTGTTTGTTGGCTGCTTGGATGTCTTCTTTTGTGAAGTGTCTGTTCATATCTATTGCCCATTTTATAATGGGGTTGTTTGTTTTTTTCTTTTCAGCACGTTTGAATTCTTTGTAGATTCAGGATGTTAAGCCTTTGTCAGACCTGGAGTTGGCAAATCCTTTTTCCCAGTCTGTAGGCTATCTCCCTGCTCTCTTGATGGTTTCTTTGGCTTTGCAGAAGCTTGTCAGTTTAATAAGGTCCCACTTACCTATCTTCTCTCTTACGGGCTGTGGGTTTTGGGTTTTGTTCAGGAATTGGATGCCAGTTCCGATTTCCATGAGGGTATTTCCTTCCTTTCTAAGGTTCTTATGGTTTGAGGTTTTACATT
>NW_007252453.1:140027-163672 GCF_000164805.1 Carlito syrichta | reverse complement strand
GATTCTTCCGATCCATGAGCATGGGATATTTTTCCACTTGTTTGTGTCATCTTTGATTTCTTTGAGCAGTGATTTGTAATTTTCATTGTGAAGGTCTTTCACGTCTCTGGTTAGGAAGATGCCAAGGTATTTCATTTTCATTTTTTTGTGGCTATTGTGAATGTAATTGTGTTTTTTATTTGGGTTTCTGTATGTTTATTATTGGTGTAGAGAAATGCGATTGTCTTTTGTACATTTATTTTGTATCTTGAGACTTTGCCAAAGGCCTTTATCAATGTAAGGAGGCTTTTGACAGATTCTCTTGGGTTTTCAAGGTACACAATCATATCATCTGCAAAGAGAGATAACTTGACTTCCTCTTTTCCTATTTGGATACCCTTGATTGCCTCCTCTTCTCTGATTGCTTCTCTGATTGCTATAGTAATATATTCAATTACTATATTGAATAGGAGGGGTGAGAGTGGGCATCCTTGTCTAGTTCCAGTTTTCAGGGGAATTGGTTCCAGTTTTTGTCCATTTAGGAGTATGCTGGCTGTGGGTTTCTCGTAGATGGCTTTTACTATTTTGAGGTACGTTCCCCGTATGCCTAGATATTCAAGGGTTTTTATCAAGAAGGGGTGCTGGATTTTATCAAAAGCTTTTTCTACATCTAATGATATGATGATGTGGTTTTTGTTTTGACATCTGTTGATGTATTTAATTACATTTATGGTTTTACGAATGTTGAACCAGTCTTGCATCCCAGGAATGAAGCCTACTTGGTCATGGTGGATGATTTTTGAGATGTATTGTTGAATCTGGTTTGTTAGGATCTTGTTGAGAATTTTAGCATCTATGGTCATCAAAGATATTGGCCTGTAGTTCTCTTTCTTTGTTGGATCTTTACCTGGCTTGGGTATCAATGTGATGTTGACTTTGTAAAATGATTTGGGGAGAGTTCCATCTTTTTCAATCGCCTGGAATACCTTCAGGAAGATTGGTATCAGCTCCTCCTTGAATGTCTTGTAGAATTCTGCTGGAAAGCCATCTGGACCAGGCCTTTTTTTGTAGGAAGTTTTCTTATTATGTAGTCAATTTCCTTGATTGTTATTGGTCTATTTAGGGTCTCAATTTCTTCTTATTCCAACATAGGTAGGTTGTGTGATATCAGAAAGTCCTCCATTTCCTTGAGGTTTTCAAGTTTGTTTCCATACAAGTGTACATAGTAGTCTCTGATGATCTTTTGTATTTCTTCAGGGTCAGATGTGACTTCATCTTTTGTGTTTCTGATTGTGCTTATTTGGGTTTTTTCTTTCTTTTTCTTGGTCAGTCTAGCTAGGGGACCATCAATCTTGTTTATCCTTTCGAAGAACCAGCTTTTTGTTTCATTGATTTTTTTTGTATTTTCTTTTTGTCTTCTATGTCCTGGATTTGGGCTTTTATTTTGGTGATCTGGATTCTTCTGCTGAAATTAGGGTTTTGTGGTCTTGCTTTTCCAGCTTCCTTAGGTGGCTTGTTAGGCTGTTAATTTGTGCCCCTTCCATTTTCTTCATGTGTGTTTGTAGGGATATAAATTTCCCTCTTACTACAGCTTTTAAGGCGTCCCAGAGATTCTGGTAAGATGTTTCTTCATTTTCATTTGTTTCCAGGTATCTTTTGATCTCTGTTTTGATTTCATTATTGACCCAGGAGTTTTTTGGCATCATGCTGTTTAGTGACCATGTCTTTGTAGGTTTTGGGGGGAACTTGTTGGTGTTAATGTTTATTTTTATTCCACTATGGTCTGAGAAGCTGCATGGTAGAATTTCAGTGCTTTTACATTTGCTTATGCTTGATTTATGGCCAATTATGTGGTCGATGTTGGTGTTCCATGCTGTGATGAGTAGAATGTGTATTCTGTGGTCTTTGGATGGAGTGTTCTGTAGGTATCAATGAAGTCCATTTGGTCCAGAGTCACATTGAGGTTCCGGATCTCATTGCTGATTTTTGTCCTGATGATCTGTCTAGGGTTGTGAGTGGGATATTAAAGTCCCCAGTTATGATGATGTTAGAGTCAATATCCTTCTTTGCTTTTCCTAGGAGTTGCTTTATAAAAGTTAGTGCACCTATGTTAGGTGCATTTATGTTTAGGATAGATATTTCTTGTTGATGGAGTGAGCCTTTTATCATTATGTAGTGGCCCTCTGTATCTTTTTTAATTTTTGATAGCTTAAATGGTATTTTGTCTGAAATTAGGATCATGACTGTTCCTTTCTTTTGTGTTCCATTTGCCTGAAAATTTGTTTCCCATCCTCTTACTTTGAGTCTGTGCATGTCCTTTCTAGTGAGATGGGTCTCTTGAAGGCGGTATATTGTTGCCTGGTGATATTTTATCCATTTTGGCATTCTATGTCTTTTCAGTGGTGCATTTAGTCCATTCACATTTGGGCTAATTATTAAAATGTGAGAGTTCGTCCCTATCATGGAGTTCTTATAGAGTTGCTCTTCCAGTTTGTTTATTGTCTTTCTTTTATTTTGGGGGTTGGTTCATGTGTATTTTATTCTTTTTCCTGTACTGTTGTGAAGAATGTTGTTCTTTTTTTCCCCTTTTCTTCTGTGTTTAGTAATTTTCTGAGTGTTTCATGTAGAGGTGGTTTGGTGGCAGCGTAAGTTCTTAGGGATTGGATATCTGGGAAAGATTTTAATTCTCCCTCGCTGATGAAGCTTAATCTGGCTGGGTAGGTTATTCTTGGTTGAAACTGTTCCTCTTTTAGGACTTTGAAGATAGGGCTCCAAGCTCTCCTAGCCTGCAGGTTTTCTGTAGATAAATCTGCTGCTATTCTAATTGGCTTTCCCTGGTAGGTGATCTGGCCTTTTTCTCTTGCTGCCTTTAGGATTTTTTCTTTTATGCCTACTTTTTTAGGCAAATTATTATGTGTCTAGGAGTTGGTTTTCTCATTTGTTGTCTTGCAGGGGTTCTCTTAATCTCTTGTGTTTGAGTTTTTGCATTGATTAGATAAGGGAAGTTTTCTTGAATGATCTCATGGAAAGTTTGTTCCAGTGTGGTCTCTGTCTTTCTTTCTGCCTCAGGAAGTCCAATTACTCTTAGCTTCTGTCTCTTGAAGTAATCACTCATCTCTTGAAGTTTTTTCTCTGTCTTTTTGAACTTGTTTTCTGTGTTTTTGAGAGTTGGGTTAGTTCTATATTTTGGTCCTCAAGCTCTGAGATCCTTTCTTCTGCTTGGGTAATTCTGCTTTCCATGCTTATCAGTTTGTTATTTATTTCATTCACAGTATTCTTTATTACTGTTATCTCAGATATCAGCTCCTTTCTAGTTTCTTCTTGAGTCTCCTCAATTCTTTTTAATGTCTCCATTAATGTCTTGATTTCTAGGTTTGTAGTTTGATACCAGTCATTCTGGAGGCTCTTCATTGTTTGTATTCTGAAGTCAGTTTTCTCAGTGTCTGCCCTCCCAGGAGTCTGGGATAGACCCATATTCTTCTTTTGGTTTTTCTTCATTTGCATAGATTTTTCTCTTGTCTCTTTGTGGATAAAGTCCCTTGAGCTCTAATCTCCAGCCTCTCCCCTCTGTTTTTGTTGTAGGCAGCTAGCCTGCTGCTTGGAAGATCTGTGACTTGTCTCTGTTCAGCGTAGGGGAGGGACTTTGTCTCCTGTTTTTGATGTCACCATGGGAACCGAGATGGAGACTCTGATAGGTGGGCGGTGCGCTGCAAATCTTCCTTGAAAATGGTGGAGGTGGTAGTTTTACTTTCACTTTTAGGGATGCTCGTTTGGGTCTCTAGGTGGGACCAGCTGCACAGCTGTGTGCTGGATCCTGGGTGCCACCAGCTGGCTGGGGTGGAGGAGAGGGTCGCGGGTTCCCTCCTCTGGAGCTGGAACCTTACACAAGCTTGCGGTCGCACACTGAGTGCCTCAGCCAGGGTGGGCCTGGGCTCCAGATCTCCAAAGCTCCAAAGGGCAGGTGGTGGCTCTGGGTCCTTCACAGGGTACTTCAGCCGGAAATGGGAACGGTATCTCTGAGGGGCGGGTGCCCAGAGCCTCCCTGGGTGACCAGCAGCTTGGTGCTGGGTGCTGGTCACTGGTCATGACGATGTACTCAGGGAGGGAGCTGGGATCCGGGATTCGGGATTCTTCAGCCAGCTGGAGTTACACATAGTGGGTCAGCCGCAGCTGGGCCGCAATATCTGGCCCTGCATGGGACCAAAGGTCCCCAGGCCTCGTACCAGTGTGACTGGTGGTAGGCAGGTGGCTGCAAGAAGAAAAGTAAGCATCTTTTTGGGAACTCACATTTGGAGAGTCTCACGGATCCACCTATGCCGTCGCCGTCTTCAGGAGTCTCCCCCGAGAATTTTCTTGAAAGCTTCACATATGAGAGAGTCAGCTTTGACCATCTTCCAAATCCAAAGGGCAGCAAAGCCAGATCAAGGCTGATCCAGAGACTATCCTATTAATCATTCACCCTACTGGCTTGACCTTGGTGAGTCAAAATTGCAGCCAGTGAGTGGCATATTATGTGGAGCATCTAAAGACATACCCTTTCATATTGTAAGCTTCCAGGCTTTAAAAAAAACAAACTGATGGAAAAAAGGAATTCTGAGTTGTATGGATCTTGAATTCTGGTTGTTTTTTGAACTGAATATTCTAAGTTTTCTAAATAGGACATTTTATGACCAAAAAGGCATGGAAAACTAATGCCCACCACTTGAGATTTCATTGGGGGCTATGGTATAGCTAGCTCACAGAGTTTTTTATAAAGGAAAGTGCAGAAAAATAAAACTATGTTAAAAAGATGTATAAAATAAATCATGAATGCTAAGAATTTGGAATTGTTATGACATAGTGGAAAAAGCAATATATCTGGTGACAGATGTGTGGATTTTAATCTGGTGCTAACACTAAACCCCTGAGTGACCTTTAGTATTCTCCTGATCTCTCCTTAGTAAATCTCCTATTCTTTATCTGGAATAGAAAGTTATATATTTCAAAAAATAACAGTAGAGATATGAGTGATTTTAAGCCCTCATTATGAACAAATAACACAAATAAGCTCTAATGATTAATATAAGATAATATAAACAGAAGTATGCAGAGTTTCCAACAAAAAGCAAAAGTTGACTTGGGCACATAAAGTATGTTTAGAGGAAGAAGAGTTCACTGAGGTCTTGATGAGTCAGGAGAATATTTTTATGTCCAAGCTATCATAATTTGTTATCTGGACTCTTAGAATAGCCTTCAAACAGGTTATTGTTCTAGCTCTTGGGAAAAAAGTTGATGAACAAGATGAATATGTTCCCTAAGCTAATGAAACCTAGTCATTTCAGGGAGATAAATGGATAGTTATAATAATGTCATACCTTTTGGTGATGTAACATGCATTATTTTAAGGAGACCCATTAAACATGCCACTGTCCCACTATCAGTTGAAGGTTACAGGCAGATGCTTCTAACACGAACTGTTGTGTAAACTGCACCTGAGGGTATGTAGATAGACACCAAGATAAGAGAATATTGTACTAGCTAGGGGGGAGGTCCAAAGAATTTTTTGTTTTTGAGAACTTGAAATAACTCCAGTAAGGCCAGAAGCACTGAGTTTTAGGGATGAAGTGAGGAGAAAAAAACTTAAGGCTTAAGAAATGAATCTCAAGATCCTTCAGGGACATAGAAGCATAATATTGGTCACTTGAGAGTTGCTCAGAATAGTTGTTGAATTTAGGAAATACTGGGTAAAATGCCATCTTCAAGAGGAATATAAGTAAAGAAAGACTTAATGATTAAATACTTGCAGGTTGTGATTTGTTTTGTGAATTGAACAGATGTTTATTCCTAGTTTCAGCATTTCTTTTAATGATTATATGGTAGGAGCATCTCATTGTAATGTGTGATATTTTGGAGTTTGTCTGGAGTGACCAGAGTATTAATTTTCTAGAAAAAAAAATGGAAATGGCAGTTTTTCTAAGCATGAATCCAATACTACATCAAGAGGGTGTTCATTAAAGTTTAATCTTCCAGACAGGATGAAGTAAAAGTTGTCTCAAGTCCCTAAGTTCCATGAATTTGAATCAATTTACTAAATGTTCTGTTATCCTATTTTTCAGGATTTTATACAATACAGTATATTAGTTTTTAAAGTATCTTCCTCATCCCCCCAAATAATTTCCTGTTGCACAATGTTTTGCCCTCCATCAACCTGTTGCTCTCTGCTCCATATTTACTTGATTGTCTTTTGCAGTTCTTGTGTTTACAGAGTACCTAATAGATGGGTGACAAATGTGATGAGGAGGAAACAAGGAACTGCATCTGTTGGTATTTCTCAAGTCAGTAGCTTCCTTACCTGGGATTGGGACCTTCAACAGAACCATTTACTTAATAGATTATTCTTACAGTTGTTTTCTAGAATTTCTTTGAGTGGCAAAACTATTTTGAGATAATGTTGTCATCCATTGTTCTGTAAACAAAGTGACAGGGATATCATTGTTCTTATGTTAGAGGGTATACTGGATCATTGTCACTGACCCCATCAGAGTTGGTTTTTGTCATTTTGGCTCCCCTGTTTAGAAAAGAGAAGATACTTTCTTCAGTAGTAATGTCAAATCTCAGCCATATAGAGGCTTCCATGCTTCACTATATTATCAATTTACCCCCTAAGGTACAAAGTCATATCATTAAAACTTATCAAATTTGTTGCTATGTCCCCAGAGTATTAATAGGCATGGAGATATCTTAATATTTTGCTTTATTTTCTGAGGTTTAAATATCTAGTGTCCAATACACAAGAAACTTTGTGGGAAGTTGGAATTTATAGGAAAACCCAACCACATAGGATCGCCATGAAAGGTGTCCTTTCTGGCCACTTAGAGATGAAAGTGTCAAATCAGTAGGATCCCTATATTTACTTCAAAGATATTAGATGCTCTTTTAAAAATGATTTTAAGTGCCATTTGAATTTTTTCTTAGCCATTCTCTAGCCTCAGTAGCCATCATGCATTGACTATTTTTTGTGTCAAGAGAACCTCCTGATTTATTTTATTCTGAATAGATGGTTCTTCTTGTTCACATATTTTCTCTTATACTTGAATTAGTCATGAGTATATCCTTTCCTATTTTTTTTGCATATATATATTCACGTGCACACATATATAAGCACATTAATCAATATTAATCTAAAAGCTAAAATAATAAAGTTTACTTTGCTTAAGATATTGAACTTTCTGGATCATTATGATTTTCAATAGTTATTTTTTTCCTTTTTCTTTCCCCTTATGATCAGGATTTCAAGATTATTGTGGCTTTGTCAGTATTTTGATTCTGTTTTAGTAACTTCCTTTGACACCATCTGATTGTGTGTGTGTGTGTGTGTGTGTGTGTGTGTATGTGTGTGTGTGTATAGAAGCACAAAGTTATTTTATTATTTATTGCTTTTAGAACACTGGGTTTATAAAATCACAAGACCTTACCTACTCCTTCTCCAGTATACTCTTATATTTGCAGCCACTGAAAGTATACTATATGTTTTGTTTGTGTGCTCTGTTACTCATTTTTAGCCACATTTAAGCCATTTACTAACTGTAAGTTATATGTCTTATTATAAGTTTCTCACTTGCTCGTTTTCATTTTGCTGTTCTAGTCAAGCATTGGTTTTTTTAAAGGACTATATTTTTGAGAGCAGTTTTATGTTCACAGCAAAATTGAGAGGTTATTACTTATTTTAAAAATATTCAATCATGAAGAAGTGTTGGGGATTAAAAGATATAGTAGTTTTGGTTTTCAAGGAATTATGAGCCTCTGGTAGAACATTTACACAAACAAATACATATGTTGTGGTAAAATAAAGTAAGACAATCACTGTTAGTAAAATCTTAGTACAAGTTTCAATGGAGCATAAGAACGAAGAACATTTACATTTTTAGGGATTAATTAGGGAAGGTTTTATAAGAAATCACATTTAGGCTAAGCCATAAGTGGTAATGAGATGTCTCCTTGTGGGACAAGTATGGCAAGACTATTGCAAAAAGAAAGGAATAATGTGAGCCAAAATGTGGTGAGGTGGGAGTGTGAGGTGAGTTTGAAATTGACTGGTCTATCAGAAAAATATAGGGTGGGATGGTGTACTTGCAAGCAATGGAAAGGAATTCAGAGTATAGATACCTAGTAAGGCAATATTTTCCAAACCATACTTCCTTGAACATTTTGCTATAGAATGTTGGTATGAATCGGTGCAAAAAAGGATTTAACGTAAAAACAGTGATGAGTAAACTGAGTTAAAAATATGTAATATTTTATGACATATTCCATTCATTATTCTGTGAGTCACATCAGGAATCTTTTAAAGAAGATACTCAGAATAGTTCAACTCTATCTGATTATAACTTTTTAAAAAAAGGGTTTTTTGATCCCGAAATCTAAATTAGATTCATATCACTTCTTTTATATAATTATATATTTATTTTATACTTTTGTTGTTTTCTCTTTTTTCATATGTGATAATAATTACTCTGAAAGACAGATCTGTGTTTATTTTGATTTAACTTTATACTCAGAACCTGTTACGATGTTATATATGTGTGTATGTCTGTGTGTATTGGGGAGGTATTAAAAATGAAATGAAACAAATACACAGTTGTAACAAACTTTGGGGAAGTTTTATGAGTTATAAGAGGAATATGAAGGGAGAATGAGGAAGTTTGAATGAGAATAGAAGAAGACGATTTTAATTTTAGGCAGACTCATGAGGCTGTGTTGAGTTCCATGAGCAGAAGAAGACAAAGAGGCTAGTCCATTTGAGACATGGACTAGGTAGGGCACAAAAAGCCACAGATTTGAATGTGATGTAGAAAGTTTACTGTGTTCTTTATTTCTACTACAACAAATTACTACAAATTTAGCAGCTTGAACAACACAAATTTATTCTTACAGTTGTGTAGATTAGATGTCTGACATGGGTCTCCCTAGGTAAAATAGAGTGTTAGTCAGACTGTGTTTCATTCTGGAGGCTTTAGGGGAGAATCCATTTTCTTGTTCCTTTAAAAAATTACTTTATACTAATAACTTTAGGAGTACAAAAGATTTTTGGTTACATGGCTGCTTTGTATAGTGGTGAAGAAATCTGGACTTGAAGCACACTTATCACTACCATTAGTGCACATTGCATCTAATAGGTGTTCCCCCCTCCTTCCAATTCTACCTTTTGAGTCTCCTCCTTTTCCATCCTTCTGCTTCTGAGTATCCAGTGTCTTTTATGTCATTCTCTATGCCTTTGCAGACTGTTAGTTAGCTTCTATTAAGTATGAACATGCAGTATTTGGTTTTCTGTTCCTGTGTTACTTCACTTGGGATAATGGTTTTCAGTTCCATCTAAGTTGCTGAAAAAGGCATTGTTCTTTATTATGGCTGAGTAATATCCCATGGTGTGTGTGTGTGTGTGTGTGTGTGTGTGTATCCCATTTTAATAATCCACTGATTCCACATCTTTGCAATTGTGAATTGTGCTGCTCTAAAAATGAGGGTGCAGGTGACTGTTTTGTATAATGACCTATTTTCTTTTGGGTAGGTACCAGCTAGTGAGATTGCTGGTTCAAATGGTAAATCTATTTTCAGTTCTTTGAGAACTCTCCATACTGATTTCTATAGAGGTTGTATTAATTTATATTCCCAGCAAAAGTGTATAAAGTGTTCCCTTTTCAGTGTTTGGGGATCATCTACATTCCTTGGTTCATGACTGTCTTCCTCTGTCTTCAAAACCAGCCATGTTGTTTCTCACTATGCATTTCTTTTGGTTCATGTCTTCCTCTGGTACTCTAGCTCTGTCTTTCATTTTTGAGGACTCTCGTTATTACACTGAACCCACAAAGATAAAATGAGATAATCTCACTATTTTAAGGTTAACTAATCAGCAATCTTACTTCCATCTGCAACCTTAACTTTCCTTTGCCATGTATCATAGGTTTCTGGGATTAGAACATGGACAGTTGGGAGTGGGGAGGAAGGATGAATTATTCTGCATACAGCATCCAGTTTGTAAACAGATAAATTTGTTGTGAATGGTGAAGTATGAGTCAAGGATGACATACTGGTTCATATTTTGTGTATGTGTACTTGGACAGATGCAGGGTGCTGCTACTGACACAGAGAAAACAGGAGGAAAACAATGAACTAAGATGTTAAATTTGAGGTGCTTCTAGAATGTGATTGAATCATAGAGAGAAATTTATGCTGGAGATACTATTTTGGAGGTTGACAGAATTGAAATAATAGTTGAAATTCCATAGTTAATACATTTTCTCTGAAAAGTAAGAAGACAAAAAATAAAAGTAAGAGTGTAAAACTGTGTTATTCAACATACGGAAGTTTTGGAATATATGATGAAATGTGAACAATTATAGAGGAAAACTATTCATATTAAGATAATTTACTCAGGAACTATTTTCACTGAGAAGTTAATGGTTTTAGGCTTTAAAATGTTTTATTATTCTTGATCAATAAAAATAACTTCAGTAGGTCTCTTGCCAGGTCATTGTGGCCATTTCCTTGCTAAGCTCTGGTGTGACCATATTTCTTTAGCTTTGCCCCTCTTCCTTACCTTGGGAAGGCGAATCTCCTCCTTCTCAAATGTACTTTCTAAATAAACTGTATTTTCTAATCTAAAAAATCAGTATGTTTCAGCTACAGTAAAAGACAACTTAAGACAGAACAACCTGTCTACCTCACTGTGAACTCTATGCCTAAAGGTTTAGATCCTTACCAAAATGTTGAGGCGTGGTCAGCAAATGTCATTCTCTGTCCTTATATGCAAATAAAATAAAAAATAAAATCATAGAATTGGAATTTTGCTCACATGTAAGAATCTTTCTTGAAAACAATGCATAACTACTTTATAAATGTAATCTTCAGATAGAACCGGTTTTCTTTCCATGAAACCATAATTAGGGCTTTCAAATTTTAGTCAATAAAATATGGTCTATAATTATGAGAACTATAACATGTTTTACAGTGTTTGAAATGTCAGAGTAGTAGTTGGCAATAACTATATTTGGAAAAAAAATAGCTTGTTTAAGTAGGTAAATTTCTCTGGATTTTTATTTCAGGATTATTCAAATTTGAGGACTTTAAGATAGCTAGATTAAACCTTTATTTATTAAATAGAAATAGGACTAGAAGATTTAAAAAAGTAAAACAGGGTCACTGCTTTTTAATAATTTAGTACTCTCCAAGAAACCTTTTATCTATAATTTGGTCTTTTGAATGGATTTACCTCCAGGAAAGGAGATTCCCTGGGAGACAAATCATCAGTGAATAAATCATTCTTCTCATTTTGAAATGAGTCTCTTGTACGCTTGATTAGCAAGAATCAGTCTCCTAAAATATGATTATGCATCCTTGGGATGATACAAATTGAACTTTTCAGCCATAAAATCTGTAGACAGAATTTGGATCTTGACGACTTCCCCAAAAGAGTTTCTAAACAATATACATTTCTTGCTTTAATCAGTAAGTTAAAAAACTGATCAATGTCTTATGAAATCCATCATCTGCTTTCTTGTGCTTAACTATATTTGAGAAACATATGTTGAATAAAATATTTTCAATTTGCCTAAATGGTAAAATACCATTATCATTTCTTTTGTATTTACTGTATTGCACAAGGTTCTCATGATAAACGATTTGACAATAGTACTTAATGACTTGCTTTCCCCACAGGATAGTGATAATGCATTTTTTTTGGGGAAAAAAAAAAAGCCAAACTGTAAAGTTTCCATCTGTCATTTTTTTCTCTATACTGAAGCCATGCTGCTTTTGGCAGCTTTCACATTTGTAAATGTTTCATTTATGAACTATTTCTCCTCCCGACTTCTCTGAGATATAGAAATATGCCAAAAAAGATAGCTATCTTACAGTTCATGTGCCTCTGAATTTGGCATCACATTCACTGTGACATTTCCTCAATAGTTTCCAGTAGGCAGTTGTCCTACATAATTCTCATGGTTTTATTTATCAAATAATTTTGCTAAAAACTGTTTAATGGGTAAATGATATGACAACTGGTTGTCTTATTATTTTATTTAAGTCTTCACATTTTTTCCTGCCCATTTCTCTTGTTATAGATTAATCTGTTCTATAAGCAATATTACTTACCAAATTACTATAATTTAGCTATTCAGAATACAATACATAATTTTAGGCAGTCAAGGATATTGAAATTATGGTAAAAGGATTAGACAATTATATTTTTATTTGAATTATTCTTTGTGGCATCTTCCCAGAATGCATAATACAGTGTCAGGTTTTATGAAGTGATAACCATGTTTTATGAGCGATTGTCTGTGAAATCTGAATGTTTAGAAATAGAGTTGTTAGTTGCTTTAGAGAAGAGTTGTTAATATTGGCAATTCAGCTATACTTCTTAGGTTAAAGGGTCTAGAATATGGATAATATTTCTGGGATCAGCTGGAGATGGGATGGGAAATTGAGGGGAACATGGCATTGTCCTTATATCTCTCTTGAAGACTCCCTGAGTGGATCAGTTAACAAGAGAAATTCAAAAGTTGAAGAAGCAGTCATTACCCATGACATAACAAGTCAACTTTTGTCTGTTGTTCTTATTTTCATATACTAAGCCTTGCTACCCTAGTAGGGTGTCTAATAAGATGAGAGTTTATTTAGAGTCATGTTAGGGTTGTTACTAAGCTTAGAGAATTGCTTGGTTTCGGTCTGAGGAACTCCCAACAATTGGTAGTATAAGAAAGAGTACATAAGAACACAATACTAAAGCAAAGTATAGAATCCAAGAAATAGCTAGGAAAAGATATAATCTAAGTAGTGAGAAACCTTTGGGACATGATTAAAGTTGGAGTTTAAGAATCCTCTTTCAATATATTTTTATGAAAAATTGCTTGCTTGTTGTGATTTTAGTTATATCATGAAAGAGTCCCAAGTCACTGTCATCTGAAAGATTAATTCAAATTTAACTTGGATAAATAATACAGAAGAAAAAAGGGAAAATGGATATTCATTAGAACATTTGTGTGTTAATTTGGCTGACATAATTTTTCGTGTGAGCTATGCTTTCAGTTGATCATCAAATAAGTGGGCGATAGTTTGAACAACATACCCAGTCAGAGATGGCAGTAGATGAATAGGGTTTGGATTGAGAGTGGACAGTCTGAGGTCAGTCTCTGCCAGAACAGAGAAGAGGACTCCAAAAGG
Organism: Carlito syrichta; assembly: GCF_000164805.1. Classification (NCBI taxonomy): domain Eukaryota; kingdom Metazoa; phylum Chordata; class Mammalia; order Primates; family Tarsiidae; genus Carlito; species Carlito syrichta. Next base: position 150,493 of record NW_007252453.1, on the reverse strand, counting down.
TATGGATGTATGCCTTCTTGCAACCCATGCTGTGCTAACAACAAATATCCACTGTGATTTTATTCTCACTACAGACCACTCAGCCCCTTAACTAAATCTCAGAAAGATCATAGATAAGTAGCCCTTGACCTTGTTCATCACAAAATAAGCACAATGGCCATTTAAGTTTTACCCAGTACCTGCCTTCATACTTATTCTGCACTGCTTTTTCAATAGTTGGTAAGAATGTTTTCTGAGACATAAGCTCTTGCCCATGTTCCCTACCAATGATCTGTTTCATTCATTCATAAATTCACTCATTCATTGATTTTATTCATTTTTTTCTTAACATGACTCAAGAAATCTTTTTTTATTATAAAGATGTGGGGTACAATTCAGGGTTGAGTATACAAACGTTGATTATGCAGGTTTGCCCCACCCTCCCCCAGCAGATTCCCTCAACTGCCAATCCCACCCTCCCTCCCTGACAGTATGCCACTACTGCCAATTCCTTTCTTATAGTATTATAATTGTTCAAGGTCCGCTAATGAGTGAGAACATATGGTACTCTGTTCTTTGTTTCAGTGATAGATCACTGAGTATGATTGACTCAATCCATCCAAGTTGCAGCGAAGCCCATATGCTTGTCCTTAAGAAATAAGATAGACAAGTAGGACCTCATTAAACTAACACTGTATAATATTCCCTTGTGTATATGTACCACATTTAAAAAATCCAGTCCAACTTTGATGGGTAACATGGTCAGTTTCCTGTTATTGTTATTGTGAATAGAACTGCAACAAATATACCTGTGCAGGCATCTTTTTTGTAGAAAGATTTGAGTTCCCCCTGGGTATATTCCCAACAGGGGGGATTGCTGGATTATATGGAAGGTCAACTTCTAGTTGTTTCAGAAATTGCCACACTATCTTCCAAAGAGGTTGCACTAGTTTGCATTTCCATCAGCAGTGTAGAAGCATTCCTTTTTCTCCACATCCTTGTCAGCATCTGTTGTTTGTTTTATTAGTGATGGTCATTCTTACTAGGGTTAGGTGGTATCTCAGTGTGGTTTTGATTTGCATTTCTCTGATGATGAGTGAGGCTGAGCACTTTTTCATGTGTCTGTTGGCTGCCCATGTATCTTCTTGTGAGAAGTGTCTATTCATGTCTTTGGCCCACTTTTTAAAGGGGCTGTTTGTTTTTTTCCTTTCGGTGCATTTGAGTTTCTTGTAGATCCTAGATGTTAGGCCTTTCTCAGATATAGAGTTGGCAAATACTTTTTTCCCGTTCTGTAGGCTGTCTCCCTGCTCCCTTGGTGGTTTCTTTTGCTTTGCAGAAGCTTGTTAGTTTGATGAGGTCCCACTTGTCTATCTTATTTCTTAAGGTATTGGCCTTTAGGATTCTGAATAGGAATTGGTTGCCAGTTCCAATTTCCATGAGGGTGTCTTCTGCATTTTCTAAGATTCTTATAGTTTGAAGTTTTACATTTAGGTCTTTGATCTATTTAGAATTAATTTTTGTGTATGGTGATAGAGGAAGGAGTCCTGTTTCAGTCTTCTGCATGTGATCAGCCAGTTTTTCAAGCACCATTTGTGGAATAGGTTCTTTTCTCCTCAGTGGTTGTTGGAGTCTTTGTCAAAGATGAGTTGACTGAGAGATTGAGGAATCTCTATCCTGTTCCATTGGTCTATATGCCTCTTCTGGTACCAGTACCAGGCTGTTTTGATTACTGCAGGCTTATAGTAAAGTTTGAAGTCTGGAAGTGTGATACTTCATGCTTTGTTTCTTTTGCTAAGGATTGTTTTGGCTATTCATGCTCATTTATATTTCCATATGAATTTCTGTATTGCCATTTCCAGGTCTGAGAAGAATGATGTTGGCAACTTAATGGATATTGCATTGAATCTGTAGATTGCCTTTGGTAGGATGGACATTTTAACAATGTTGATACTTTCTATCCATGAGCATGGAATCTCTTTCCATTGGTTGTGTCTTCTTGGATTTCTTTGAGCAGTGTTTTGTAGTTCTCATTGTAAAGGTCATTCACTTCTCTGATTAGGAAAATGCCGAGGTATTTCATTTTGTATGTGTGTGTGTGGCTATTGTGAATGGGATTGTGCTTTTTATTTGGGTCTCTACCTGCTTGTTTTTGGTGTTTAAGAATGCAACTCTCTTTTGCACATTTATTTTGTAACCTGAGACTTTGCCGAAGTCCATTTCGGTGCAAGTGGAGTTTTGACAGATTCTCTTGGATTTTCAAGGTATAGGATCAAAGAGGGATAAGAGGGATAACTTGACTTCCTCTTTTCCAATTTGGATAATGCAGATTTCCTTCTCTTGTCTAATTGCCCAAGCTAGGACTTCACACACAATGTTGAACAACAGGAGTGAGAGTGGGCAGCCTTGTCTTGTTCCAGTTTTTAGGGGAAATGTTTCTAGTTTCTGTCTATTTAGAAATATGTTACCTGTGCATTTATCATAGATGGCACTTACTATTTTGTGGTATGTTCCTTCTATATATATGTGTTTGAGGGTTTTTATCAAGAAGGGATGCTGGATTTTATCAAACACTTTTTCTGCATCTAATGATATAATTATGTGGTTCTTGTGTTTACATCTGTTGATTCTGTTGATGTATTTAACTACATTTATAGTCTTGCAAATGTTGAGCCAGGCCTGCATCCAAGGGATGAAGCCTACTTGGTCTTTGTGGATGATTTTTGGGATGTATTTTTGGATCTTATTTGCCTAGAAACTTGTTGAGGATTTTTACATCTATGTTCATAAGGAATATTGCCTTGTAGTTCTCTTTTTTTTGTAGGATCTTTACTCGATTTGTGTATCAGTGTGATAACTTCGTAAAATGATTTGGGGAGAAATTCATCTTTCTCAATTTCCCGGAATACTTTCAATGGTATTGGTATCACATCCTCCTTTTACTTTTTTTAGAATTCTGTTGGAAAACCATCTGGTCCAGGGCTTTTTTTTTTGTAGGTAGTTTTTGTATGGCAGAGTCAATTTCCTGGGTTGTTATTGGTCTATTTAGTGTCTCAGTGTCTTTTTGTTTCAACCTCAGGAAGTTGTCTGATGTCAGAAACTCCTCCATTTCATTTAGGTTATCAAGTTTGTTTCCATATGTACATAATAATCGCTGATAATCTTTTGTATTTCTTCAGGGTCAGTTGTGATTTGATCTTTTGTTTATGATTATGCTTATTTGGGATTTTTCTCTTTTTCATGCTCATTCTGGCAGGGGACCCATCAATCTTGTTAATTCTTTCAAAGAAGCAGCTTTTTGTTTTGTTGATGATATTTTTGTCTTCTATGTTCCATATTTGAGCTCTTATTTTTGTGACTTGGATTCTTCTGCTAAAGTTGGAGTTTTGGTGGTCTTCTCTTCCCAGCTACTTTAGGTGATTTGTTAGGCTCTCCACTTGTGATCTTTCTTTTTTCTTGATGTGCGCTTGTAAAGATATAAGTTCCCCTCTTAGAACTGTTTTCATGGCATCCCAGAGGTTTAGGTAAGATGTTTTTTCATTTTCATTTGTGTCCAGGAATCTTTTAATTTTTGCTTTGATTTCAGTGTTGACCCAGTAGTTATTAAGCATCATGCTTTTAGTGTCCATGTCTTTGTGGGCTTTGTGGAAATGTTATTGGCTATGATATTTATTTTTATTCCACTGTGATCTGAGAGTGTGCATGACAAGATTTAAACCTTATCAAATTTGTTTATTCTTGATGTGACTGATCTTGGAGTATGTGCCATGTGTTGATGAGTAGAATGTATATTCTGTGATTGTTGGGTAAAATAATCTTTTGGTGTCTATTAAGTTCATTTGGTCGACTGTCAAGTTTAGGCTCTGGATATCCTTGTTGATTTTTTTTTTGCCTTGATGATTTATCTTGGGCTGTTAGTGGCATATCCAAGTTCCCTGCTATAGTAGTGTTAGAGTCAATATCTTTTTTTAGTTTACTTAGTAGTTGCTTTATCAATGCTGGTGCTCCCGTGTTGGGAGCATATTAGTTTAGGATGGATATTTCTTGTTGATGGCTTGAACCTTTTATCATTATGTAGTGTTCTTTTGCATCTTTTTGCATTTTTGATAGCTTAAATATTGTTTTGTCTGATATTAAAATCACAATTCCTGCATTCTTTTGTGATCCATTTGCCTGGAAACACGTTTTTCATCTTTTAACTCTGAGTCTGTGTGCGTCCCTGGTAGTGTGATGAGTCTCCTCGATGCAGCAAATAATTGGGTCATGGTTTCTTATCCAGTTTGTCATTCTGTGTCTTTTCAGTGGTGCATTTAGTCCATTTACATTCAGGCAGATTATTGTAATGTGATTGTTGCTCCCTATCATGAGGTTCTTATAAAGTTTTTTCTTTGCTTGTTTTCTTTTGGCTTTGGGGTTAATGTTTGTGTGTGTTTTCAGTTTTCTTGTTGCACTGTATTCTCTGTTGATTTTGTGTTCTCTTGGGAAATGTGTAGTCATTCATTTTTTTTTCTTCTGTGCTTAATACCTTTTTAAATGGAATTCAGGTTGAACTTTCACACATATATTGACACACACCTTAAAGTATAAAAAAATGAAAATAAAAATCCAGAAGAACAATAGAGCAAAAACAAACCAACAAGAACAAAATTGAAAGGTGACCACTCAGTCATATCATTCACATACCCACATAAACAGAAAATGACAAATAAAAGAAAAAAGAAACAGAAAAAGAAAAGAAAAAATACTTTGGAGGGAGCAGATCAAACCCTCACATACACATTCATGCAAAAATATTTTTAAAATATTTTAAAAATAAATGAACTAACAAACAAACAGTCAACAATTTTTGTTTTGTTTTGGTTTTTTGAGTTGGAGTCTCACTCGGTCGCCCAGACTGGAGTGCAGTGGCCGCTCCTTGCGACCGCAGCCTCGACCTGCTGGGCTCCGGCGATCCTTCCACCTCAGCCTTCCAAGTAGCCGGAATTACAGGTGCGCGCTACCAAGCTCGGCTGATTTTGTGGTTTATTGTAGAGATGAGGTCTTGCCTGCCCAGGTGGGTCTCGAACCCGCGGGCTCAGGCAATCCACTCACCTCAGCCTCCCAAAGGCGTGGGATTACAGGCTGAGCCACTGAGCCCGGCTCAACAACAACTTTTAAAAGATTGTGACAAGCTCTGTAATTGTTCCTGTAATCAGGTCTCTCCTGCAGAGCCACCTCTTTCACTCTCTCCTCAGTGTCTGAAGCCGGTATCAAGGAGGAGCAGTGGAGGTGGGTGGGGGCTGCAGTCCTCCCCTCCCACTCTTGTATGGTCAGGGGGATCTCCATCAGTGGGGAGGTACAAGATTGTCTCTTCCCCAGGTATGTACTTTTGGGGGTGCCCCAGCGAGGCCTATTCTGAAATGGAGTTTTCCTGTTGTAACTGCTGTCCAGGCTATGCTTGGATTTGTCCCTCTCAGTCATGTCCCAGCTATGCGGGTCTGATGTTCATGGGATTACTGGGGAGGAGGGGGTTTGGTTCAGCCCAGGTCTCACCACTGATCTCTTTGGAGTTCTTCCTCATCCTTTCGGGCCACACCCTTTGTCCTTCAGCAGGATCAAGGTAGGGGATTAAGCACCTGTAACTCAACACTCATCAGATCCCTCTGAAGTTTGTGCTTTCGGGATATTCCCTCTGGGTCACGATCAGTCCTTGAGTAGTTGACCCACCAGTCACAGAGATCAGGTCTGTTGCTCTGTGGTGAGCGAGTGGGAGTACTTTCCTGCCTCACCTTCAAGATGGTGGTGGGGTGCCTCTCTTGTCCTTTTCTGTGGTGCTTAGCCTCTGGACTCCCTCTGCAGCCCCTGCTGCCTGTACTCTGCCAGGTGCTGAAACGGTGAATCAAAGCCAAGAGTCAGCAGCCTCTCTCCTGCTTCCCTAATCATTTTAATGTGCCTCTAGCGAACATTGTTATTGTCCCTATTTCCTGATGTAAGGACTAAGAAACAATATCAATGGAGCTGTCTTATTAACAATAAAATGTTTTATTTTATTTTTTGAGTTGGAGTCTCACTCGGTCGCCCAGACTGGAGTGCAGTGGCATGCTCCTGGCCACCACAGCCTCGACCTGCTGGGCTCCGGGGATCCTTTCACCTCAGCTTTCTGAGTAGCTGGAACTACAGGCGTGCGCTACCATACCCAGCTAATTTTTTGATTTATTATAGAGATGAGTTCTTGCCAAGGTGCCCAGCAAGTCTCGAACCCACGGGCTCAGGCAATCCACTCACCTCAGCCTCCCAAAATTGGGATTACAGGCTGAGCCACCAATTGGAACCTCTGAATCTGATCAAGCCACTAGATATATCTACCGGTTTTAAGAAAGTACAGGGAATGGAGGAAGATATACAATGGTAACTCAGGATCAAACAGGAAAATCTAATATGTGGACCAAAACAATCTAATTGTTTTCCCCAATAAATCAATTTTAAGTACTGAAAAAGCAAACTGGTTAGTCATTAAGTGCAGTGCATATTAAAACAGTGAGAGACGCCGGGCTTGGTGGCTCAGCCTGTAATCCTGTGCCTTTGGGAGGCTGAGGTGAGTGGATTGCCTGAGCCCGCGGGTTCGAGACCCGCCTGGGCAGTGAGACCTCATCTCTACAATAAATCAAAAAATCAACTGAGCATGGTAGCGCATGCCTGAAATTCCTACTTGGAATTGCTACTTGGAAGGCTGAGGCGGAAGGATCTCCGGAGCCCAGCAGGTCGAGGCTGCGGTGGCCGGGAGCGGCCACTGCACTCCAGTCTGGACGCCAGAGTGAGACTCCAACTCAAAAACAACAACAACAGAAAAAAAAAAAACAGTGAGAGACTGTTCACATCTGCTGGAATGACTTTAAGAAACTGGACAATACCAAGTCCTGGCATGTGCAGGGAAAGGAAAACCATATATTCTGCTGTTGGAATCCAGTTTGACAGTTTCTTAAAAACTTAAACATTTTTCACATAACCCAGTAATCCTAATCCTAATTATTTACCATGGAGTAATGAAAGCATAGGTTCATATGAAAAATCTGTACTTGAAATTTTATGGTGACTTTATTTATAGTGTTCTCTGCTGAAAGTAGCCCATATGCCCATTAAGCAGGGAATTCCATAAGGTGGAATACTTTTCAGCAATAAAGAGGAGCAACGGAAACATGTGGCAACATAGAGTGATCTCAGATGCATTCTGCTAAGTGAAAGAAACCAGGCTGAAAAAACAAAATAGTATATGATTAATTCATTTGACATTATGGAAAAGGCAAAATTACAGGGACAGAAATCAGATTAGTGATTGCTAGAGAATTAGATAGGAAAATGATTTTTTATACAAGGTCATAATACATTTTTGGGAGAAGACAGAAATTTCTATGGCTTGATTGTAGCCATGGTTATATGGATACGATGGTTTGTCACAATGTATGGAAATGCACATTTATAAAGGATGGATTTTATTGTACGTAAAGCATATCTCAGTCTAACTGAAAAAATGGGGGAGCTTATAGATTTAAAAAAACCCTTGAATTGGAATGTCAACTCACTGTAATGTATAGCATTTATTTGGATCTTGGCTTCTTGGTAAAATAAACCAAGACAATATGAATATTGATCACTGATGTATATTTGATAACATGAAGGAATTATTATTTATAGTGATGAATTAAGATATTTGGAGGTATATTGAAACAATATATTTTAGAAATATATGCTGAAATTTTTACAGATGATATGATTACTGGATTTACTTTAAAGAGATCTTACAGTGGGGGTGTAGGTAAAAATGCATAGATAAAACACAATTAGCCATAAATTGGCAATTATGGAAGCTGAGTGATTAGTACATGAGGGTTCATTATATGATTTTCTCTATGTGAGAATTTTCCACATTTAAATATTAATTAAGAATTATGCTTAGTTTTACAAATGTAAGTTCAGTGAATAGATTTTAATAATACTAAAATAATATTGTGCACTGAGTAAGTAGATTTAATCTCAGAATTTTAAGGATTGTTTCATATTTTAAAATATACCAAAAAAAAATTATCACGGTCCTTGAACTAAATAAAATCATGGGATCCTAACAACAGACACTAAACAGTAGAAGTCAAGTAGCATACAATGGCATTTTTTAAAGCCACCAAAATTTTAAAAACCAATTTTCTTTTTTTTAAATAATTCTTTCCTTTTAGAATTCTTATTTTTTAAAATTTTATTTTAAAGATGGGTACAATTCAGAGTACATTGTACAGGTATCCTTGTTGATGAGGTGTTCCTCTCCACCCCCCGGCAGGCAGTTTCCCTCAACTGCCAACCCCACCCTCGTTCTCCAGGAAGATTCCCACTACTGCCAGTCTTTTATATTATTATGATAATTGCTCAAAGTCCTTATGAGTGAGAACATATGGTACTCTGTTCTTTGTTTCTGTGATGGATCACTGAATATGATAGACTCTAAATCCTTCCAAGTTGCTGCAAAGTTCATCTGTTTGTCCTTCTTTATGACTGTATAATCTTCCATTTTGTATCTGTACCACATCTTTTTATATAGTCCAGCTTCGATGGGCAGCACAATTGGTTCCTTGTTTTTGCTATTGTGAATAGTGCTGCGATAAATATGTGTGTTGTATTTATAAGCTAAGTCATATTGAAAAGACAGGATTTCACTAAATTGATTTAGATAGTGCATATCTTAGCCTCAGGGAGTTAAAATTTGAAAGTTCATTTTTAACGTGTATGTGGTTGGACTTTGGTGTAGACACTCCAGTACTCAAAATTGAATATTCTTTTCATTAGTGCAATACTCTGTACTAAAAATTCAAGACAAAATGGAATGGTAGGAGAAAAAAAGTGCTGTTGGATATTAGATTGCATTTTATTTTGACACTGGCAATTAGAGATTGGAAAACTTTGAGTTTATCAGATGATGAGTATGGTTTTGAATATCATTTATTTTTTGTGTTTTTTGTATGCTGTGACTTAGATGATCATTAGGGCTTTAGTAGTGCTATGTAATACAAGATACATGATCTCATCTTTTGGATGTAGTGGATTGGTGTGAAGAAATTTGCTTCAAGGTACTTAGTATATTAGTCAGAATTTTCCAGATAAATAGAACCAATAGGAGATACATTTATATATTATCTGTATCTTATATCTATTTATCTGTTGTGAGAGAGATTGAGATTTATTACAGGAATTAGCTCACATGATTATGGAGGCCTTGATCTGTTGTCTGCAAACCAGGAAAATCCAGGAAAGCCAGTCATGTGATTCAGTCCTAGTCTGAAGGTCTGAGAACTAGAGAGGTTAGCAGTGGAATTCTGAGGTTTGAATCTGAAGGCCTGGTAAGTGGGTATTCACATAAGTTCCCAAGTCCAAAGGGTCAAGAACCGGGAGCTCTGATGTCTGGAAGCAGAAGATGTATATTCAGTTGAAGAAGAGAGTACAGATTTGTTCTTCCCCACCTTTTGATTGAATGAGGCCAGTCAATTAGCGAGGTAGGGTGAATCTTCTTTACTCAACATACTGATGCAAATGCTGATCTCTTCCAGAAACATCCCCCAAAGGCACACAAAATTAATATTATACAAGCTATCTGATCCATCCCTTTGCACAGTCATATTGACACATAAAATTGACCACCACAGTTAGGGAAATAGGAATGCATGTAACTTATGTCTAAACAAAAGCTTTAAGTGAACCTAACAATTAATGATTTTTATAATAAAAGAAGCATAGGTTATAATTAACCTGTGTAGAAAGATACCATTTTCCATAAACTAGAGGCTGTCATTTCCTAATATCATTGTTCCAAAGGTGAAATATCAAAGATTAGACATACTATGATGGAGAATGAGATGTCTACTAATAAATAATTTCTGTTTTATAATGAAATTTGTGTATTTTATACAGTAATAACTAACTTATTAGAGTATAAAACTTCAGTATTACATTTGATTAATTGTATAATACATTGAAATTCACCCACACTACCATGTATGTGCTTGTATTTTGAAAATATAAACTTTGAAAATACTTTCATTGTTAAAATTAATGTTTTCAAAATTGACATCTATATAATTTTTCTTCAGAGAAACCTTACAATATATGTGATAATGTTATGAAAGTTCACCATGTTAATTTCAACTATATTGTTTCATATTTCATATTGTGTACTAATTTTATAAATGCACATTTTTCTAATATCAATGTTTAAAAGTCATTTTACAGGTGTAAGATGTTAATCCTTATCCACAAAGTGGAAAAGAACATGTTATTGAAAGGATAAAATAATTTAATATATGTAAAGAATGGAAAACAATGCTTGGTTAATAATCATCATTTTATTTTTATTTTTTTATTTTTTGAGTTGGAGTCTCACTCTGTTGCCCAGACTGGAGTGCAGAGCGGCCACCACAGCCTCGACCTGCTGGGCTCCGGCGATCCTTCTGCCTCAGCCTTCCGAGTAGCCG